>NC_051847.1:25691863-25926768 GCF_002237135.1 Teleopsis dalmanni | reverse complement strand
TTGCCAATCGTGATTATGTATACAGTCGTAGATATATTATAGACGACGAACATAAACTTATCATGATATGTAGTCGCGGTATTACTCATCCAAATTTTCCTGTGTCAGATGAAAAAGTACGTGTTGATAACTATTGGAGTTACATGGTTATATCTCCATTTGGAAAATTTAATGAACCAGGAGTACATTTCGTATTGACATATTATGACGATCCTGGAGTTGCACTGCCAGAGAAAATTAAATCTTGGGTGACACAACAACAAATGCCAGACTTTTTGCGTAGAATGTATGAAGCAACAAAAAACTATTCAGAAAAGCGGACCTTAAAAATGAATAGATTACGCAATAGAGGAGAGTTAAGCTTAACAGCTGTCCCATACAGTGCCAATGTGGTAAATTCGAATTTTTTATGGCGCATTGGAAATGAAAAATCTAATGAAAAATAAGTTTTGTTATAATTTTATTTGAATATCTTTTAGTTTTCATATTGGAAATGGAATAAGAAATTTATTTATATTTTTATTTTTGTAACCAGTTTTATATTAATTAAAATTTAAAAAGAAAAAACATAATTTAATTGTGCTAAATAAAAAACAATGTAGACCTTGTAGTAATTATTTATTCAAAACAAATAATAAATCAAGTGCAATGTTATTGTTAATTATATTTATTTAATTATTTCTTTACTATTCAAGTTTTCAATTAAATATGAATTTCATATATTTTAAATGAAATAAAATTTGGATTTATTAAATAATGCATTTTATTTTAATAGAATAATAGTTGATTTAACCTAAGTTACAGAAATTCAGGTTATATTTTGAACATATTCCACGTACTTATTCTTCAGAATGTTAAAAACTTAGTATTATATGTTAAAGGATTGTTAAGAGCGAACCAGTAGCGTCTAAGTTTCAAATATATGACAACATTAAAAACGAATAAAATAGATTAACAGAGCCTATCATCGTCGTCTTCAAACAAAACGTATCCAATTCGAGATAACAAATCTCTCAATAGATTTCCGCCTAATATCCCCTGGGAGAGAAGACGCCTCCCACGTGCGGCAAGAACTGTCTTAACTCATCAATTGAGATATAACAGTTAACATTATCATGTGCTAAACAATTTCTTATTACGGATAAGTGTTTCACTTCTCAATGTGTGCAGCTCTAGTCCATCATGATGTTGCCCATTTGTTTTTTTTATTCCAGTGCACACACTAACTTGAGTCCAATGGATGTTTGAAACAGCTTTATGGAAAGATTTATAGTTTTCATTAAATTTTAATGCAGTTGGATATTTATTGTATAAGGAAACGATATTGTAAATTATTTTACTATAATTTCACAATAGTATGCCGAATTTCAATAGTTTATGACGTTATCTCACAATGTACTTAGTTAAAATTAATATCATAACTTATAACTATTCCAATATGTTAGATGTAGTAGGTTTCGCCAACTCTAAGTGTTAGGCTGATAAATATAAGATATATATATGTTTAAGAAGTACTATAAGAAAATTGATATTTCCAATTATGTATGTATTATAATTATTACTTAATTATGAGTATGAAGTATACTCATCGTAGTATAACATGATGTATTGAGACCACATTACTAGTAAGAGGTCAGAGTTTTAGGGATTGAGACGTCAGGCGGTAGGTTATACAATCGGTTGAAGTACTACCGGGGGAGCGTCAGGAGGTACTCGTCGATACAAGTAATCTGAGGTTTCTTGTACAGGACACATCTTGCCATCATGCTTGAACTTAAAGTTAATCGTAGCTGTAATCTTAATATTGTAAAATTTAGTCAGTAATTTTGATCTAAATATATCGTTTAGTATATTAGTGTTTAGCATTTAATATATGTAAATATATTGTTTAAAAATAAGTAAATAAATACAATTTATTAAATATATAGAATTTATTAAATGAATATAATTTATTAAATAAATATAATTTATTATTTATTATTTAATAAATAAATATAGTTTATGAAATAAATAAATATAATTTATAAAATATAAATATATTTTTGTGCTTTTTAAACAAATATTTTCAACAAATTTCACAAAAAGTAATTTATTTCATTAATTGATTATTATTGTTTTTTTTATTATTTGTTATATATATTTTATTATTCTTCGTCGTTTATATTGTATTATTGTTGTATTATAAACATCAATAATTTATAGTAGTCTGAAGTTGACTATATTTGATTTTGACTATTTTTTAATTATTCGTTATATATATTTTATTATTATTATTTTATTATTCTTCACTTCGTATGTATTGTATTACTGCTGTATTATAAACATCAATGGTCTATTGTAGTCTGAAGATATTTATTTACAGGTTTGATTTAAACATTTGACCAATTACCCAGCTTAAAAATGTATTGATTGATAAAGTTAAAACAGTTTATACACAAATTATAAATTCTTAATTTACTAATTTTTCTAATTTTAAATCTTATAATCTTATTTCAAAAGTAATTTGTGTAAATGTGGACTAATCTAACTTACAATCCACATATTCACAATAGGAATTGTATTTACATAAAAATTATGGTGAACATTAAAAACTATCGTTCGTCACATAGTAGATGAAGTCAAAGGCAAGAAACAGTTGATAATATCAATTCAAGGTGAATGTGTCGAACGCTACGCGGTGAAAAAAACAAAAATCTGTTTAAAACAAAAAAGAACAAAAATAAAGTGTAAGTGAAAAGCCGGTTAGTATATTAATTTGTTATTTAAAAAGTATGTTCTATTATTGGGATAATAATATTGTATGAGCTTTTTTCTGAAATTTTACAAATTTAACTTAGAATACATATTAAATGTATAACAATTTTACAAAAACCATGGAAACGATTTTATTTTAATAGTGTACTAAAAAAAATGCAATACAAACATATTTGGAATCAGTTTTGTAATGCCAACGTGTAACTATAACTATATTATTGAAAATAAATTAAGTATTATTAGAACAATTTAAATATAATTTACATTGAAGTACTAACTTGTGTATATATGTTTGCAAAGATTTACATGAAAACTTAGAAGAGAGCACTATGACAAATATGATCTCTACTGCGTATCTGATCTGAGCTGATCTTAAGTAAAAAGAAATGTTCTAATTAGAATGTTTAAATATTTTAAATTTTATAGTTTGATTTGTTTTTGTTTGCAAATAATGTTATTATATTTTACTGGCTTAAAAGTGTGATAATAATTTTTAACGTAAAATATAACGATAGTTAGTTTCTAGAAAAATCTTACATATTATACTTCCATAAAATTTTATTGTGCATTTTATTTTCCCTATCTTTCTTTTCTCCACCAACCGACTGTAGTCAAACAACTTTATGAGACTAAATTGAGTTTGCACGAGCCAGATGTGTTTGTGTATACACGTACATATTTATTTAGACTGCAAGAGCAGCAAATAAGCAAACAAATAATAGATTTGTTTTAAAAAAAAAAAACACATTTTCTTTTTTTTTAATATATTGTATATATGTATGTAAATAGTTAATGAAGAAAGTTTAGTATAAGCATAAATGATTTTTCTTAATTAACACTGAAGTTGTTAAGAATTGTAAAAAGTTTCATGCTAAACCCAACTAAATTGCTTAACTAACTAACTACTATTTATGATTTCTTCAAAGATTTATGCAAAAGCTAAAAACTAACAATAGGAAACTAGTACAAATGTCAGTGCACTTTATTGTGCATAGAAAACATAAATGCACATCAATGTGCATACATGCATATAAATCTGCATACATACGAATGGGTATGTGTAGGTAGTGTCATTTTAGCGTTTAATACGATTTAACCGGTTGTTTGACAGTAGAAACCTTGGTTTCGGTTATTTACATAAGAACTTAAAGAAGCACATGTATGCATCTCCAGTTACAAGAAAAAATAAAAGTTTTGATAAAAATCAATAAATAAACAAAAGTTTGTCTGTTTTAATATTACTAAGGCAATTGTTTATTAAATAACAAATTTTCTTATTACCTTATTACCTAAGCTATTTTCCCACACCCCTCCTTGCTATTTTAGAAAAATGAGACATATTTAATTTTTATTATATTTACTCTGTAATTCAACAATACATACACAAAATTATATAAACAATAGAACTAAAGTGTTTGCGTTTCTGGCTTTTTATTGTTTTTTATTACATTATTTTTTTGCTTAGGTTACACTCATCTTGACATAATTAAAAAATGTGTACATACACATATGATACAGAATTTGCTTATCACGGATAAAAATTCTGTGCCTGTGGTCACGTTTTTTTTTTTGTTTCACTTATTGCCCTTTTTCCAACTCATACTCATGCCACCCTACAATTGTGCAATCCAAATGATCATTAACATAGTGTATGCCTCACCTCATTTTACTTTTCATTGTAATTCCTTTTCACATGCTTCGTTATCTCTTATCAAGTAAATTTGTTTTGCTTTGCTTTGCGTTTGTTTTTGTTTTTGTTTTTATTTTTGTTATAAAATCCGTTGAGGAAAGCAAAATATAATAAAAACAAATGAGGGCAAAAGCTACAACCGAACTAAAACAGATGCCGGGAGGAAATATTATATTAGATATCATACCATTTGTATTACTTTCGTGTTGTTCGGACGGTAAACATCTAAATTCCAATAGCGGCGAGTCTTATATAAAAAACAAAAACAAGAGCAAGAACACAAAATATAAAAAATAAAGAGTAAAATTTAAGAAACAATAAATAAATTTGTATTTCTTGCAGAAAATATAGAAAGAACCGCGTGTTTGTTTTGTGTAAAAATATAAACGTAAGTGCGTAGAATATTGCGTAAGAATATTTTAAAATTATTAAATTAATAATTTTTTATTACAATATTTGTTAATTAATATAATATACACAATTGAGTAATAATTGCGTCCCCTAATTGGTGTTTAAGACAAAAAAGAGAAATGGTTAAAGATAAATAAAATAACTACCCTCTTGTGAAATAAACGCTCATCCATTAGATGCAGGAACTTGGCAATCCTAATAAAAATTATGCAATAATGACACTTCTTCCGGTACTCACTCCATTAATACGATGTTATGTGTGTAATATAAAATCATGCAAAAATAAATAAATTTTAATTAAATCTAAAATGACAGTAATTTTACATACATTTTTTAATTTTTTAAAATGTTGTTATCATGTGATGACTGCCTGCAGGGAGAGTTTTTATAGTGAAGGCGAAGCTATCTGTAATTGCTTTGCGTTCAAGATAATTATCTATCATATAGATAATATGGATAAGAGACAAATGAATATGCCAATTATTGACGTAGATCAAGACAGTCTTCGCCAAAAATTTGATAGCCTTGTGAGTCACTTGGCAATGTACCAGGCAGGCAGTTAAAGGATAAATAGGGTTATGAGCTTGTGTGGATTTATTCTGGGAGAGGTTTAAAAGAAAAAGATTTATACCAGGTTTCTTTAAAACGGAAGAAATAAGGTAGAGAATGTCTTGTTTTTCTTGAGTTATAATTAGCAATGGAGCCCGGCCTGGCATTTTTTTATCAACTTTCGCATTAACAATGTTACCAAGATGACCGATGTATTCAACTCATCCACATGAGTTGAATTTTGTGACTGTAATAAGAAGGCACCGGTTCTTTGTTATTAAAGGACTGTTGTTTGGGCAATTTTTAATTGCATTTTTGGCAGAGCGTCTATTTAAACATATGTATATGTCATGTATTTGCTATTGACTGTGAAGGCATAGGTTAAAGCTTGGAGTATGGGTGCAGCTACTGCTGTGAGGGATGGGCAGAAGCGCTCAATAAGAGCTGTGGAAATTATTTTTTTGGGAAGTAGTTACTACGAATGTAGTACCCAAGTTTGATTGAGAACATATGACAGTTAGTATACTTTGTCAATTATATTAGTTGTCAACTTTCTAGGGATTTTGTTGTATAGATTAATTGTTTAATTACGTTGATGAAAAATGTATAATTTTGGTAATTGAGATAGAATTGATAATTGACATATTATATGATATGATATAATCAATATATAAAATTTCGAATATCTTTAGGGAGTTTTAAATATAATTTCAAGGGTGATGTTTTGAAATCAACCTAAAGTTTTGTAGCTCATAAAAAGAGTGACTGTTTTACTAAAAGCGACACTACGATAAAGCAAAAATGCCTTGAAGACTTACTTTTACAAGTATATGAAGCATTTTCCTCTACTTTCATAAAATAATCTATTATTACAGCAATTTTATAAGATAATTTTTTATTAACTTAGCTTATAAATAGTTTACATAAGCCTATAATAGTAAATATTATATTTTAATTTGGTTTATAAGTAATATTATTAAAAAGTGGTAGTACATTCAATAGATGTCTAAATCATTTTCGATGTATAATATTTTTGGGAATTAAACACTTCAAAGAATATCGGTATGCATCCTTAAACTTCAATTATATTTTCGATATTTATTTAAAGTTCGATCAATCAATTTTGTCTTCGAAATCAATTAGAGAATATATGTTACAATTTTTCCATTAATTTTTTAAATTCGTTGTACCCTTTAATAATTCTTATATATAGTATTAATTAAAGTTACAAAAATTTTTGTTTTAAACACTGCTTTTCCATCATTTGGAATATATTTTGAAATAACATTTTAATATATTTAAAATATATTATGATATTGTATATAAAATATATATATAATATTATATATATAAATATAATGTATAATGATTCCATTAATCTGAATAAAAAACTTTGACGTGGTTTTTTATTTTTTTAATGTTTTCACATAGTTATTATCTATATAGGTAATAAACGCTTATCACAAAAGCCTTTAGAAACTCAAATAATATCAATAAATAAAGATTACTCATAACTATCTAATATTTGTAAATTATTTGTTAATAACATGAAAATGAATATAATTCCTAATAATTATTTTTATCATACATACTAACTAGGTTAAAAATAGGTTTTAATTATTCATTAATAACATGCAAATAAAACTAATTCTTAATACTTATTTAAAACACAGATACTATTATTTACTTAATATATATTATTTATATTAATTGAATAAAAATATGTTAAATATTATATTATGATTGTTTAATATTAATAATTTAATTTATTGTTTGTTAAAATGAAAATCTATTAAATACTATACATGTATACTTTATTTTTTTTTTTTTATAGATAAACATTGAAAACTAAATCAAAGGAACAAAAACACAAAAAAAAGTTAAAAATATACAAAAATTGAAATAAACATTAAAAATTAAAAATTAACTGCAGTAAAAAAAATTGTTAAATTACTAAATTATCTTATTGTAGTGATTTAAAGTTATCTTGCAATTCTTAAAAATACAAATACCAAACAATATCCATAAGAGTATATGTTCAGAAAAGTTCGTCTTCCAATAAGACATGTCAGCTATAACAGAAAAAGCAACTCATAATAAACATTGTCAATCGAAAAAGAAAAGTAGTGAACCTCAGATTAATATTACAAAACAAGAATTCGATCTTATAAGTGACGCGTTTAAAAAAGAAGAGTTTCGTAAATTATTTTTCGACTATTGTGAAGAGATACAAGATCCTGAGAATCGTAAGATCTACGAAAAAGAAATAACACAGTTTGAAGCAGAACGTGGTGTTAATATTACATTCGTTAATCCTGAGCCAGGTTTTGTTGTGAAAACTTCAGTGGATGGTAAATTAAAGTGTTTTATAAATATTGCACAAAATGGTGCTATCGGAGAGCCCAAAAGTGAGCCTAGTAATAATCCGGAAACAGGTAAACGCTGTACAAGTTGGTCTTTACCTTTAGCTCAAGGACCCCCTCGCGATGATCTTGATGCTAAAAACAATCGTTGTCGCATTTTCGATGTCGTATATCATCCAAATGCATTGCAGTTAGCCAACCGTAATTCTGAATTTCGAAAATTCGTTATAGATACAGCGCTGGATGCTGTTGAAAGAGAATTTGAGGTAAGTGAGGTAAGAAATTTAACAAAAATGTTAAGGTAATTATGTTTTGTTAAGGTTGATTTGGATCGCAATAATTTGAAGTATCCTAAATTGAAATACAAAGGCATTGCAAGACCAACTGTGATACGTAAATTAGCTGAAAATGCACCACCAGAAAACTTGGAACCACATCCACTTGAGAGCATATATCCACCAAAACCAACTGCGGATTCGGCTTCCCCAAAAGTGATAAAAGTTCAGTCAAAATCGAAATTACAAACTGAATTCACAACACCCAAGTATGTCATCAAGCATAGACGTGATGTTGATCTCACCGAGTTTACAGATGAATTGGATGCGAAACTCAATGTAACTATACCTCGTGAACTTATTATAGAAATTGAGCTGCCATTGCTTAATTCGACTGCTGATTGCGAATTAGATGTTAGCGAAAACCTACTTTACTTATTAAGTAAACGGCCTGGCGCCAAGTATTATTTGAATTTAGATTTACCTTACACAGTACGCGACAAAGATGGTGTGGCTCGTTTCGACGTAGATACTCGGAAACTATGTGTGACCCTGCCAGTAGTACAGCAGAGTGTCAAGAAACAGCGTGATATGCATGATATGTTAATACATTTGAATCGTGAAGATAGTGGTGTTGAGAGTGACATACGTGATGAAAGCAACTCAAATAGAGAGTCACCAGTTGAGGAACTGTCTGAAAAATTCCCAGGACTGATGATTAAAGATAATGAAAAAGTAATTGAAAAAGAAGTTGAAGGTAAGCAAACTGAATATATCAAATTATTTTATGTCCATACTTAATATAATAAATTGTAGATACAGCGGTAAACTCAACATCTCATACTGAACCATTTTTGAAGAGTACAATTGAATATGCATTTCCTTCAAAATTCGATTGTAATGTGTTGGATAATTGTTTATCGTTGGTGTTGCATGTTAAAAATGTACAATCTGATTCCATTCTGTTAGAAAAACATAATCAAAATGCGCATTTGCAATTTTGTTCAATAGGCAGTGGATTTTATCCTACTTATTATGCATTCTTCATACAACTGCCAAACAATTGTAATATTAAAATAAAGGATGTGCAAGCTGAGGCTTGGGAGAATAATTTAGTGTTAAGTATAAATTTGACAGCACCTTGCGAAAATCTACATAACTATTTAGCTGGTCTAGATGTTAGCGATCTGAAAGAGTATGAAATTCATGATAAATTTAAAGCACCCAAAAATCGTAAACGTAAGAATCAAATTATCGCACCAACCACATTAGCTGCTTCTTTAGATGTTTCCGTAGAACGATCTGAATGTGAACGTGCAATTGAGATAGAAATCAAGCCACGAGTTGAGCACCAATCAACTTGTGCCACAAATACTACCGAAGATGATGATGATATCACATCCGAGAATGGTGTTAATCAGCAATTGAATAAAAAATTAAACAAAAAACAAAAGAAGAAAACGAAAAAGCAACGTTCTTTATCAGAAACGGCTTATGATGATATTAAAGCCTTTGAAAAGCAACAAGAACAGCAGCAGCAACAGGAAAAGAAAACAATACAAAAGTCTCAAGTACAAATTAAGAGAAGTGATTGTAAAATTGAGGATGATAATTCTTCACCAGAACGTAATGAAGAACAAATTATTACAACATCCACAACATCATCAGTTGATGTGCCGAATTTGAACTCAACAGGACAACAACGTAAGGCACGCAGCTTCTCAGAATGTCGCGCTGATAGTGGCGTTAGTTGTAGTGCTGGTAGCGCTAATTTACAAGCTAATTGTAAGGGCATATTAAAACATTATAGCCGATATGCTACTCGCCCATCTATATCTGATAGTTGTTCATCCATTGATGATAACTCTTTATATTCATGTTCAGTCGATGCGATTCAAACACATTCGTTAAATGGTTCACGCTCATTCAGTGATATACCAGAAGAACAACCTGGTCTGTCTGAGAGCTGTAAGAAGACTGTTCGATTTAACGAAGTTATTAGAAAACAAACATATCGGTAAGTAGTAAAGTATTACATATATTATAATCATATAACGTAGCACCTACATTTGTTTGTAATTGTGCAAATTATTTGCAATTTGCAAATGATTTACAATCTTCAACTCATTCAATTAAAACAATCTAAAGTGTCTACTTTTTATTTTATTTTTTCTATTATTTTCTTTTTTTAATTTATAGGTATGATTCGAGTATATTAGGCCAACGTAAAAAGAATCAAAAACGTCGTGATCGCAAACAACGCGCCTTACAGCGTCGGCTTAGTGAGGGAGACTCAGCTGACTATGAGGATAACAAGGTAAATTTCAATTAGACTCAATTTTTCAATTAAAGCTTGAATAGAACTGCAATCTCTCGAATTGTGCTTTACACATATTGTTGGTGTATTTTACAAACAACCGACAGAATATCACTGTAAAGTATCTTTCCATGCAAGGTCATCAAAATGTATACGTAATAGGTATGGAACTACTGAATGTTTCTGCTAATCAACACGCTTTGCTTATAATAAACTTTTTGTTGCAAAATGATAATGATAGCTTATCAAATTGTGCGCAATTTAAGATGTTTGTTTGTTTATACTTGATTTGAGACAGATGACGCGTACTTTTGTGTGACATACTCACTTACGTACGAGAAATTCAAAGCTAATTTTTTTATTGATATAAGCGAATTCTTAATTTAGCTATAAACAATATCTCTACTTTTAACTATATAATCAACTTAAACACATTATTTTATTGGCTTCATGCCAATTATACGTAATCCAATAAACAAGCAGATATTCTGTGTGTAAACATTATTTGAATACCCTTTATTTCTGTTATAAAAAACTATTATTTAATAATAAAAATCTATAGTATTTGCAAATAACGCAAGATAGACAGAATTGAATTTATATATAAATTTAAAGAAAAAATATTCGAAGTTTTTTACTCAAAACTGAAAACAGTTTTTTTCTTTTAATTTTACAAATTTTATTAATGCAAATATTTAATAATAACATCTTCCATTTTTCGACTACAACCATTATACCTTTTAAAAAGCTGACGCAGGTGGTTTGAACAGTCCACTTTAATTTAACTCAGCCCATAAATTAATACTGCTCCGCCAAAGTCAAATAGTTTTTGCCAAAAAATTTCTGTAAACTTTTCTTATTCATAAATTTTAGCTAAACAGATTATCAATTTTCTTTACTTAAATTGCAATATTTGCTAGCATTAGAGATTTGGATGCAATGCTGATTTCCCGGGCAGGTTGTTGGAAATGTCCAACAACTAGATTACATGAAAGTAATTACAAATACGTTTACAAAGGTTAGGATATAGATAGATGATGAAATGTAAGAGAGGAGGGAATTGTTTAGGAGGATTAGGGATGGATGGGATTTAATTTAAGTCAACCTGAATCGATGAAATAAAGCCACTTTAATGGGACAGGTCTAAAGATCGATTAAACTCAAGTTAATA
Organism: Teleopsis dalmanni; assembly: GCF_002237135.1. NCBI lineage: Eukaryota > Metazoa > Arthropoda > Insecta > Diptera > Diopsidae > Teleopsis > Teleopsis dalmanni. Next base: position 25,915,238 of record NC_051847.1, on the reverse strand, counting down.
TGTGCATTGAGATTTGAAAATATATAGACTACAACATTGTGGGTAGAGCAGCAGTTAGGGTGTCCTAACTGAAAATTGTTTAGGAAGATTAGGGATGGATGTGATTAAAATTGAAGTCAATTGGACTTAAATTACTGTGTGTATTAAAACATAACAATAGATGGGCGTTATCATCTGGGGTAGATTGGGACAGTTAGAACTACGCATATTTGCATGACAAGTAACAGTTATACATGGCTATATCCTGATTTCAATTGACCTAAAATAGTTCGTCCGGCATGTGGCAAGCCTCGTTCCTCCTTGAAGATATTCGCAGATAATTCTATATCTATGTGAATGCAGTTGGTTCATGTTTAAATTCGATTTTTCTAATGTTAGTTCTAATGCAATAGATGCGATGTATTCATGGTGATTGTAATAGGAGTATAATCAAAGCTTAATGCTATATTTGCACTTTACTTTGAAGCGGAAAATTGGCTTTGGCTAGTGAGACTGACATCGTGGGAACTAGAGCAAGTTGATTTTACAGTTGACGTGTCTTCATTTAGAGCACAAAAGTAGGATTTATTGTTGCGGCTTGACATTATTACTGTACTACATGGTTACATAGTAACACGTGACGAAAGTCTCTTTGTTTAAGCTGGTTTCTTGAGATTGTGATTACTACTAATACATATTATATTTGGCAAGATTTGATGTCACGTTTACTTTGTTAGAAAGTTATATCAATGTCTTCATAATTTTGATCATTTTTCTGTGTGATATTCTTTGAATTTTTTCGCTTTACTCAATAAAATGAACTAAATAAATAATCTTTTATTTGTAGCCCATTATTGATTGTTCTTCGAGAAGATCTCAAACTCCACGCCATATGCCAGGAGGAGCACTTTATGAAAGTATTGAGAATGATATGGAACATTCAATGAAGCCACGTGAACGTTTCGAATCTGAATCATCGGAAGTTGATGCAGTAAAAAATTCAATGATTTTCGAAATGGATATGTAGTCTACTTTGTCGTTTGAAAAATATATAAGCAAAACGTCAATAATTTTTTAAAAATACTACTTTTAAGTTAAGTTATTAGATACAAACACAAAACAATTTTCGGCCTTATTAGAAATATTGCTCAACCAAAGTTGGATCCTCATATTTTTGGAATATAAAAAATTAGTTGCTACCATTTGCACATTGTTAAAAATTTTTAATTATGAAATTAATTAGTGTAATAGAATTCAAATGAAATTGTAAAAAAAAAATTGGTTGATGTTTAACAAAGTTGTAGAAAAATTGATTGTAATTGAACATATATTTTTGTGTTGTTATTTTTTGTATTGTTTTAATTAAGTTTAAAAGCCTTAAACTATAAGCCAAACGTTTTTAATGGCATTTTTATGAATTTATCTCTATGTGATTGGCTACATGAATTTGTATAATCTTAACTAAATAAGCCAATCTTAAAATAATTAATTGTTAATGATTTAAATAAAATCTGAGGCTGTTCTGAAATATATAAAAGCAATAAAAGCTTCTTTTTTATATTGCAACATATATAAAAAAGATGAATATATTTATATATATTCATCTTATTACAAAAGTGTGGATAAACTGTATATGAACATTGTTTCTTATATAAAAATAAATTAAAATAGTTATATGTATACTGAATGTATTAAAAAAAACAAAAGCGAATAAAAATTTAGTGTTATTTATGTACGATATAAAAGCATTTTGCATTTTATTTGTGATCACTTTTTAATACAATTGACATCAAATGTTGTTGAAATACTGTACTTTATTATGGAATATTAACAGCTTTATGAATTTAATCTAAAAGTATACTTTTCAAAATGTTTTATTTACATGGCATATATACAAATATTGTAGTAAATCATATACTAAACGTTTTTCAAAATGTTATGGAAATGAGCTATTTGTTGCAAATCACGACGTTTCATTTCTAAAACATACAATACTGGGCAATCCAGTGAGCCACACGCAATATCACCAATGCGTCCACAACATGCTTGACATATTTGCTGTGTTAAATGAAAACCGCGTTCAATTTTAGCGATTTTCCACTGTATTTGTATCCAGGATTTTGTAGGGTTTTTGGAACAAGTACTACAAATACCCTGTTTGGTTTGGCGACCGCAGTCAACTATACAATTTGTTGTTGAAAAATATTGCGATATGGTGCTTTTTTTTAAATGTTGTATACATCCTTGAGGAATGATTTCATTGGCAGTGGATAATGCTGGTGTAAGTAGCAATTTTCTTGGTAAATTAGCAAACCTTAAATAATAACATGTTTCGAAGTTTAAAAAAACTAAGTACAAAATATAATAAACTGTAAATATAACATTACCACTCATTTACATCAGCACCTATCAACAGTAAGCAACGATTTAAAGGTGGAATAATAGCTTTTGTTATATAATAAATAGCATTTATTTTAAGGCCGTCGTTCTGCAAAACATCGTGTGGACTGCGGACTAAGCGTATTAGAGGCACACCAGGAGGGCCGTTAGTTATAATAAACGGTACGCGCTCTCCGCGTCTAGGTATATGACGTGGATCAGTTTGCATCCATTTCCTTTATTTAAATAACAAAATAAATCTATTATTATATTATTATTCAAATTACAAAACCAATATATTAACCTTGTTAATTCTAAAGCAGGCACACATGCTGTTGGTTTATAACCGTTTAGACCACGAAATTCTTTTGCAAAAATAAGATCTTGTAGGTTTGCCTTTCCAGATAATAATTTTGTAAATTGTCTACATACATACTGTTTAACCTTACTGACGTCTTTTGTTTCAAATAATATACGTAAAACTTTCTCCAGCATCTAAAAGAACGATATCAGTTCATTTGTATATAAAATGTACCTAATTAAATCTATTATCAATATTTCAATTACTTTAGCAACTGCAGGACAGCCGTCTCTTCGCACAGTTTCAATGCCTTTTGCTTCATATACTGGTTCCGTTTGATCTGGAGTTTCATACATATAGCCTACATAACGCTTTTTTGTCTAAATTAAAAAAGCACACATAAAGAACATATAGAACTTACTAAACTTATAAACCTATTTTACCTGTAATATACATGGTTGATATATTTTTTCGAGTTTCAATTTAACAGGATGCGGATTAATATTTGTTATAGTCTCTACGATTTCTTCTCCTATTTGAAATGCTTTTTCTCGACTTCGTCCAGGTACTAACACAAACAATGAATCGGTATCACCATATACCACCTTAACATTCCATTTTTCATTCTGCTCCACAATTTTTATAGCATTCTCCAGCGTCTCACGTCCTTTAGACACAACACTGTCTCCGACTTCAACACAAGGCATACGACCACTAAAATTTGCTGCTGTATAACCATAAGTGACATTAGCCATTAGTTTTAATCCGAGTTGTCTAGAATGTAAAATTCTCTGTAAAGCGGTATTCGATTTGTGCAACTTCATCGACTGTTTAACCATTTGTCGTGTATCTAGAATTTCGGTTAGCATGCGGGGTAGAATTCCTTCACGTACAGTTGACTTAACAAAAACAGCACCACATGGTGAAATCGTAATTAAATCTCGATCAAGTAATTTACGTAACATGCTTGGAGAGACTCTTAATTGTGACGCGCCAAATTCAAATGGAGAAGATCTGTTAATACAATATTAATGCATAAAAGATTATATACTTATTTTAAATTCTTACTGTCCCAAATGTTCAACACGACCAAGACAGGTAGAGAAACAATAGTTGTATGCAATAATCATGCTTGGATATAAACTTTGAAAGTCCAAAACAATTAGTGGATCAACATAAAAGCGCGATTGCGGTTCCATTATAAGAGCTAAGTATTCCGGTGCCCGCATATGTGCGCGTTGTTGTACGCTGGGTGAAAGCGGTACTAAATTTTTCGGTTTTCCTATTCTGTATATAAATCTTACTTAAATTGTATCTAGATAAATGTACAGTATTTGTACCTTAACATCATACTTTCCACACGGAATTGTGAACCCCTAGACAGTACTTCATAAAATTGTATTCCAATCAATTTAGCCATTTCGCTTGTCCGACCAATTAAATCTAATTGATCTAGTAATGACAAAGTACCACGGACTCGCTCCAAGTAATATTCAATCACAATCCAACGCGAACATGGTGACGCAAACCAAGTCTTCAATTACACAACTATTATTACTATCACTAATTATTAGAATTATAAGCAAACCGTTAGATCCTGGAAATTGTGCCAAGGACAACGTTTATGTAATATGTGATACATAACATTTTCAAAACTGTAGGAGGTAAGCGCGATTTCAGATCGCATTAAACGCCAAACATCTAATAAAATGCGTCCATTTAGTTTCATCTGCATTAAAGTATTATAAAAATAAATAACAATAATAAAAATGATATGCATAAAAAAAATGTGGGCGCTGGCTACATGGGCATAAATGTGTATTCTGATTAATATATATTATCAATAATAAAATTATCATTTCTCTAAATCAAATCATTGACCTATTTCTGCTTAGATAAGTGAATAGATTAGAATAAGAATGTAAAATGAAATAAGAAGAGTAAAGCAAGTAGCTGCGTTCATACACATTCCCTACATTAAAATTACTTCAATATAATAGGTCAGATGTGCTTTCTGTTTAATATGCAGGGTTTTGCAACTACTCACAACAACAACGTATATATGTAATATATAATTAGCATAAAAACATATAATTTTATTATGGAGGCTTTTTTGCAGTATATTTAATAAATTTAATATACTTTTGATACTAACACAGAGACCATATTTCAACCAATCTACAATCAACAGTAAATACAAAATTATATAGTTCGGAGCGATATGAAACAGAAGTTCTTCACAATACGTCAACAGACGCAATAGGCGTAATTAAAGTTCTTATAAATTTTCTATCCTTTCTAAAAAATCCTTAAACGTAAGACCTATTCATACACATAATGCCTAAAAGGACCTGATGTAACTTAAGTTGGTAAGCGTTAGCGGTCTTTATATGAACTCTTACAGCCAAGCAACACTAAAAATATCTAACTTAATAGGATAGCTAAGTGATTCTATAAATGCATTGTAGATCATTGTACGACATATGAGTCTATTAATCCTGAAACTTATCCCACTTTCATCCAGAGTAGATACAAAAATACTTGTTCACTCCTTATTTATGTAAATACGATCAATTAGTAAATACATGCTGTTTGAATAAAAATATATATAGTGTCACTAAATTATTGTGCTCTAGATTTGGAAAAAATTGAATAAATCAATAATATTATATTTATATTGATTAAATGTAAATTAGTTTAAATATAAGGTATTAATGAATTTTTGCAGAAGTTGACATGTTGAAAAGTTAGAATCAATCCTTTTTTTTTACTACTGCCTTGCGTTCTGTCAGAGCGATATATAACTCTAGAATAATCAGGGCTTGTAGAAGAAATCTTAAAGTAAATCTTAAGTTCATCGATTTTTATAACTAGTTTCTAACTATCTTTATTAGTAACGAAACAACACTTCAATATGTGTTACTTTGGTCCTATGATTTTAGTCTTAAAGCCATTACCAGCTTATTTACCAAATTTACATTTGGTACATTAACATAAATACACACTTATTATTCCAATTTATTAGATAAAAATGTGTAGTTAAAAACCGATTGTTTTTGGACAATTCTTGAACATCTTCCAAAAACCATTTCCAAAAATTGTCAAGCTAACATTTTTTGCTAGCTTGAACTTATTTTATATACCAAAAGATATTTACTTTATAATCACATATTTGCTTGAATAATATTTACCTCTACATCTAAATCCGTGAATTGATCACGATCTTCATCAACAAAATCTCGCACTTTTTGTGTGGGAACTCGTGACAAGAGTGGAATTATATTAAAACACAAATATTTAGCACGTTCAATGATGTAGCCCCAAGATGCCATCTCAATTTCATAACCAGCATATATATCTGGATCCCACTTTGCGCAAAGTGCTAATAAGTATTGTATTGCATCAATTTCTGTATTTACCACTTCTACAGCTATATCGGCATCAATTCCATGAATTTTCCCTTCCTTTATCAAATCATTGACGTTGTTAACAATAATATAACCACATGCTTTCATTGGTAATCCTGTTGGGTTTGTACAATCAATGGGAATACTATTTTCTATAGCATAAAATATACAACGAATTTCATCGAATTCGGGATTGGGATGCAGACTTTCACGCGTTGGTACAAAGACTTCCAATGTTAGAATGGTAAGATAATTATACTTAAAATAGAAATAAATGAATGAAAGGCAATATTTCATTTATATTTTGCGAAATCCTTACCTCTACATCTGATTTTGCTTGTTGCAAATTCTCTAAATTCACTTTGAATCCAAATGTATTATTAAGCGTAGCGTTACTTAATCCAAAACTAATATCGTGATTTACATTTTTAGAGATGTCTGAATTTAAATTTTTAACGAAGGAAGAACGTTCCAGTTCAGCCAATGCAAGATGACTTGATATACTTGAACTTGTGTCAGTTGAATTGACGCTTTCTTGACTGAGAGGTTTAATATTCTCACAATCAATTTGTAGTTGCTCAGAGGGACTGTTTGAGCTGCAACCAGTCTTATTGTGTTGTTCAGCTTTAAAAGCTATTTTCAGTTTCTTATTTAAACAAACTCGTGCTCGATGCAAACGGCGCTTTAGACTGCGTAAGCTGTTTGGAGCTGATCCAATTATTTCTGGTATTGTTGTAAGCGGAGTGGTACTTTCGTCATTTCTAATACTTTTCTTGGATATATTCCGATCGACGGGAGTAGCTGGTGTCAAAGGAGTTAGAGTTAGACTAGTCGAACAATCTAAATCGGCATCACTATCGTCACCACCCGTCTGTTCGTTTAACATCATTGTTACTTTTTGTCTACGTATTTTTATTGGACTATCTTCATCGAAGTTCATTTTCTCTGTTACTGATTCTTTCTTATTTTGCATTAGTTCTCGAGCTTTAAGCCATATTTTAGCGTCATAGGGTAAAGGTGGATTTAACAGTGGCGTTATAATAACAGATTTATTATTTGCAAAATATTCTCGTACACGTAACGTGTTACGAAAACTATTTAACATATTTAGTCCTCCAATAGACACTAATTTTTGACGTCGCCATTCGGCAATACCCATTAAATTTTCACCCATAATACTTTGAAATTCTTCTAAGTCATTTAATTTATTTCCGGGAATCTGCAACACGAGAAAACCTAGTTCCTTTTGTTTAGTTATATCATCAGGATTACTATAATAAGGATTTTGATAATCATATTCTTTTATGTCATATTTTTCACAGCCTTCGAGAGTTTCAGCGTAAGTGGGTGGAAGTTCTAAGGGAGTGATAATAACAGTATTTCCAGGCGATAAATTGAATTTTGTTGTTAAGGGTGAACATATTTGTGCCATGCTTGGAGAACTAATAGAACTGACTGGGCTGGAGAGATTGCTAAATACTGAAGGACTGTTTGCAGATAAACGCATATGTAGTGAATTTCGCTTACTACTTTTTCTGATATTTGAACAAGGCGCAGTTATCTTAACTTTGCTAACAGGAGTAATTGGATCTGGCATAGAACTCTGTTCGTCCACAAAATCATTATTTTTGCTTTTTGTGGTATTAACTACATTCAAACTCGATGTTAAAGACCTACGTTTTCTCAATATGGAATTTAGTGTATTTAAACATGGTTGCAGATCTTTTACGTTAGGCGTATTACGTAGTTTTGTGAACGATGTTTCTATTTCATTATCTGAAGCTAAAATCTCTTCCTCTGAATCAGTTAGAGAAGAGCCTGAGAAACGAACATTGTTCGTAATTTCTTTATGTTCTAATTGTTCTGTTATTTTTTCTTTAACTTGATCTGAAGTATTTAAAACATCCATATCTTCTGAACTTTCAATCTCTATATTAATTATTTCTTCTTTGATATTTAACTGAATTTCAACTTCAGATAGTTTACCAGTATCCGCATCTTGAGTGTTAGACGTACTGCTGATATCTTCGATGTCGTCTTTGCAATTATTTGATAACGATTTAATTGCCATTGTCTCCGCTTGGCATCCTATTTTTATATCATTATTTTGATATTCTAATACAGTTGTTGATTTTAAAGTAGATTCTTTTTCAGTACATTTAGTATCAGCACTTTCAGTTTTTTTATTAGTGGTATTATCTGTTTCAACGAGATTTTTATTTTTTTCACTAATACGAGTACTCTTACGAGTAGGTTTTTTATCGGTTTCTTTCTTGGTTTTTTTACTATTATCATTAACTTCCACCAATTTAGTTCTATCTACAGGTATTAAATCTTGATCTAGTTTATAGACTTTAAGTCTTTTCTCGCGTTTTCTACGTGGTGTCAAAACACAAGTTATATGAGTCTTATCAAAGTCAACAGGTGGGTTTGCCATACGCTTCGGAGTGACTCTAGAAGTGAATACACATTATTTTTCAAAATTAAAACAAATTTACACCAAGCAAATCTTCTTTTACTTACTGCTTACTTTGCATTTTAGAAGTTGTTGGTTCTTCATCCATATTTATCGGTAATTTTTCGTTAATGCTTTTACGCCTCAACTCAGTAATAGCCAGTCTTTTTCGTAAGGATTCCACTGAACTAAAATTAAAAAAAATAAATTTATTGAATTATTTTTTAAAACTAATACCTTTACCTTTTGACATCATCAATTGATTTTGAATTATAAAATTTTGTTGGTGTGGTTTCACTCTTATGAGCCGATTTCTCTAAATGAAATTTAAATAATTTAAACATTAATCAATAAATTTAATAAATTTAAAAAGTGAAGAAGTAAATAAATTAAAATATTCTTTTGTTAAGTTTTAAAATAATTCGCTTACTTTTTTCCGAGTGATTTGTTATGGTTATTGGTAGCGGCGCATATCTTGAAGCAACATTTCTTCTTGGTGTGCGTGGTGAACGTACCGGTGACTTATTGGATGATCCATACAATTTTTTCGGTGTAGTTGGTGGTGTTGTTTTTTTTGTAGAGTTAGTGGCTAACTTTTGATTTCCATTTCTTTTTGGCGGAGTTTTTAGAATGTCATCACTACCATCGATTTGTTCTAGCTTTTCTTCTCTTGCTGGTTTTAAAGGAATGTCCTGACTTGGTGTAAATTTAAGTATAAATTCATTAATATCCTCCATAGCGATAGAAAAATCATGAAGTTTTGCTTCTTCATCATCATCTAAATCTGATTCATTTAGAAGAGTGGATTTACTTATAGTTCCAGCGGTCGTTTCTTTATTCAAATATTCAGGACTCTGATCGACTGAAATTTATATTGTTTATAATATGTAAATTTAAATAATAATGATACGTGTAAATATATATTTATGCATATTAAATAATATTCATATATAAATATATAATATGAATATATGTATATTATTTTTGTTTATAAATTACAATTTTTGTTTTGTTGTGACAAAGGCGCTAAGGTACTGTCTAAGTCTATTTGGTTTTCATTTTCATTCTCTTCTTCCAGCTGTTGCAAAATATTAAGTATAGTTGTATCTTGTTCTCGACCTATAAGAATACATATATTTTTTTTTTAATACTTTTATAAATATTTAATTAATATTAAGTTACAATTGTCTTGGTGTGATAAGCGCTTCAGAGAATTAGGCAAATCCTTTTCGGTTTCATCTTCATTTTCTTCCTCAAGTGACTTCATAACATCAAGTAATGCTATATCCAAATCCCGCACTAAAATTATAAGATTAGTTCTATATATTCTATTTAACACAAAAGTCTAACATACAGGAAGCATTCAATGGAACTTGCGTTTGTGTTAGATTTAATATTAATTCTTCATCCACCAGTGTTTCCTCTAAGAAGACATTCTCACTATTATTTGCATCGGGCAAGAGTTCCTGATTGAAATCGTCCGAGTTTGCTTTAAAAATACTGTTATTAGGTAAATGATTTTCAATATATGAAGCATTTATTAAGTTATCGTTCTGTGAACATTCTTCTGGATAGACTGCATTTGCAATCAACTTTTTCAAATTAAAGGTTCGCTTCTAAGAAATAAAATTATAAATATATTTTGAAATACACTGACAACAAAAGAATGCTACCTGTTCCTTTTGACTTATTTCCGGTTTATTTAAAATTGTAGTCGATAAGCTTGAAGCTATGGTAGAGTTTATGGTTTGATCTGAGGTAGACATTTCAAGTGGAATAAGTTTACTGAATAATCCAGCCCGATAGAATGCATCGCTTTCTGCTATTTGAACAAAAGGTCTCTCTTGTGTATCAGGTACTTTTAAAGGCGGAATCTATGCGTTAAAATTTTATAAACTATTTAATCAAGACTTTTAATACTTTATGCTTACTTCTTTAGTTTGTTCTTCATCATTGGCTAAATTTTGTTTTAATTTTTGACGTCTCAAACTTTCATCTTGCCAAATAGCTTCTATGCCAGGGTTTGTATGTATCGAATTATTTTTTGCTAGTAATTGAAAACGATTCAAAATGAAATTTGATCCAATATCTACCTCTATAAGGCTCACAGTCTGTTTTTTTATAGTCGAACAATCAAGTACTTGTGCATCTACAATGCCAGAAATCGGTATTTCTGTAAATATAATACCGATATAAATTAATTTATACAATAACTACATACATATGTGTCAAAAAATTATATGCACATTACCATCTGTATCACAGGATTTCCGAAATTTAACAATATCCAAGGGCACATGTAAGAAGCTCATACCATATAAATTATAATCAATCATAAATTGTAGTATATAGGGTACATGTGATTCATGTGGATGAAAAATTTTGCCCATAATGCCACCGTTTTGTAAAAGATTTGCAGCACGACGTACAAAACGTGGATTAAACATATAAACTTTAAAATACTGATGCTCTGTTCGGTGATACCCATAAAAAGGTCTATAAGAATGTTATTTCTAAGTAACAGAAATTAATTAATTTATGATTTCTTACATTCCCTTCACCAATTGCACTTTAAAAACATGCTGAGCTTCTGAGCTCCCCTGGCCAAGTGATATATTGATTGCTTTATCAATATTGGTAGCAATTTGGTAAAATGCTTTATTTGGACTATCAAAATCTTTTGGATCATAAGGTATATAAAAATAAGGAAATACTCCATGAATATGCATGCATGATTTCTGCCCATTAGCATTTGCACCAAAAATGCGTATAATTGGTACCTAAGATAAGTAATAAAAATATATGTATATTAATTAAAATAAAATCTATTAGAGGCTAGAGGCAAGTGTCCTCAACTTACTCGCTTTATTTGTTTGCCCCGAAATTCCGAATAACATGGATCCAAACCATATGTGGGTTTGTCTAAATAAAAATCAGCAACAACAAGACGAATTGAAAAAACTCCATTAGCCGCTGACATTTTACTAAGTACTTTTAATATTTATTGTAATATAAATTCAATTTACAGCAGCCTAACATTTTGTTGTGAAATCAAATGTTTACATGCGAAGCGCGCCATTCGAATGACAGCTGTTTACTGTCAAAGAAAATACAAGGTGTTTAGTCTCACATAGCGCACACCAAAATATATTTTGGTTGGACTGAAGATTCGATTCAAATTAAATATTGTTTAAAAATGCGGTTTTATAATAAATTGTTGTTGAATAATCTTAAGATATGGCACGATTACAGATTTCTATGCTTCGCGTTATTACGAAAAAATTTAGTAAAATCGGTTATTTTGAATAAATTTTTTTAAGTCTCCTGTATTTCAATATAACTCGGTTTTCGAGAAATCAGACTTTAAATATTATAGCCACATATGATAAAATTTACAAATATAATTAAACTACATAATAATGTAGTTTCTTATATATAAGGAACTGTAAGCATGTTATTTTCATTAATGATTTCACATATGCAAAATAACGTTTAAATCATTTGACAGTCCTTCAGAGAACAGGTTTTAGTCCGAACCACTAATTTAATCTCCTTCTTAGTTAACATTAAAAATTGTAGATTAGAAGGTGGCACCTAAACAGTGTACCACCAATCCACACTTAGTTGGCTATAAAGAAAACGTTGTTTGTGTCTTAACAATAAAATGAGCATTTCTGTCATATAACATGAACAATAAGGGTCATATTATTCAGATAGTAAATAACGCTGAGTAGTTTTTTGTTAATGATCTAATGAATAATGACGTTCTCCTTGCCTATCCACCTTTTTTGGTGTGTTTTGGTGACATAATTGTTAAAAATACCAATGTCTCCTTTTTGACTATGCTCCAACCGTTTATATCCAAGAACATGATAATATATAGAGACACGCTATCTGCAAGGAGAGTGTTTCGCTTTACTGGTCCTTGAAGTTTATTAATAATAACAGTTGTTTGCTAGAGAGAGTGTTATTGTGGAAATAATTGTAAGCTAAATACGAAAAGATTATACTATCCGACATGTTTCTTAAATTATTCATCACAATATTTAAGTAATTAGTGTAGTTATGGTTCTTAAGATGAAAATATTAATAATAATTCTTAAAAATATGTTTGAAAAGCTTCTCATCAAATATGTTATAAATAGAAAAATTTATCTAACTTTTATTACTTCGTGTTCTTTGAGCCAAAAATATAATATATAATAAATGTTTATACCTAAACCATATTCTAATGTAATCATAATATGTGCTTTAGAGATTTTCTGAGTTTTCAAAAATAAATTGAAATTTAAATGGTTGTTATAGTTTACCCTAAATGAAAAATAACATTGTCATATGCCTGCTATAACGTGGTTAACTTTTATCGTTAAAAATCTCGATATAATTTTTCGCAGAAAGGGTTTTTTTCGCTGGCTACACTATTTTTTTTAGACGATACTTAAGTCTTCCAGTACCATTTAAATTTTATACTTTCTGCTGTTTATTTTGAGGAACTTTTCAACAAAATTAAGATGAAAATAATGTATAGAATTAAAGTTCGATAAACATTCTTCTAGTTTATTATATTATCAATCCATTATTTATTTATAATTTCTATTTGAGCCAGTGCACTTGAGCACTTTTACTCTTTCTTAACTCGAGGTATTTTTAAAACTCCTCATTACGCCTTGACTGGATTATTGTTTATCACTTCATCAGACTAAGTAATAACTGACCTCAGATCTGCATACCTTCCCGAGGAGCCTGTAATCATTCTGAGATTTGATAACGCGGTGTTGTTAAGTCTGTCAATCCATATTACCAAATTAAAAAAAAATTAAAATAATTTATAGAAAATAAAAAGAAAAAACATTTAAGCTTTTAAACTCTTGAATTTAGTGTAGGTTTATATTTGCTGTGGAATAAGTAAAGTGTTCAACGATAGCTATGAGATATATATCTGTACATACAGAAAAAATGTATGATTTAATTTATGTAGTCAACAACTTAGAACATGGCCATATCCTTTAACTATGTTGAACCCATATTATTTTTTCTGCCAGAGGCAATCGTCACGCCTGTTGATCTCAAAGGGATACTACATTAATGTGTGACAGTATCAGTTCTCTTTAGTAGTTGTTCTTCGAAATTTTTTCTTTGTTGCAAGAGTTGTCACTATATTTACCCTACGATAGACCCATTGTCGATAGACTTTGGGGAATGATGTCCATTCGTATAGCATAGAAGAAGTAATAGCACAGGCAGCAGCTTTTCAGATTCAATAATGGTAAACCCAACTGTCATTAAAAACTGTCTACATAAAAATAGTCTCGGGTCTGAAACGATTAGTGCACTGATAGAAACAGTTTCATAGAAAATATTGTAGAATAAAACAATATTTTTATATATAGGTTTTGAATGTGTTTTATTTTTTTCAACTTATGTTTTTTTTTGTTTTTAATATTATATAGCTATTTTTTATAATCAAATTTTATTTTTTCAAATTGTTATTAACTATTTTGATAATAATGGTATTGTATTTTTGTTTTTATGTCGTAATTTTCAATTTTATATCGTAATCGCAGTTAATATATCATAGTAGTTAATGATCCTCTTATATTATTATTAAAAGAGCGTACGGCATAATTTTAAAAACTGTATAAAGTTATGTATATAAGAGTATAGATAATAGTTATTTGTTTTTGGCAAAAGGCTTTTAAACAATGATTGTAAATAAAAATGAAAGTGGCGTTTGAATGTTGCTTTGTTATAAGAGCGAGAATTTTTATTTTAGTAGTTTAGTTTGATTTATAGACATATTCGTAGGAAGAAACGGTTTATTCGATTTAAAAACTAGTTCTTTTACGTGATCCACTGATTTTTATATTGCTATCAAGTTGCTGTTGGTAAATCTTATAGCTTATGAACAATTTTAAATTAATTCTGATTTAATTATAATTTTCTCTTTCAGTTTTTTGTATATTTGATATATTCTTTTATATTAATGATTATAGTGCATTAATTTTAGTTTTTAATTAATTCAATAAATTTACTAAATACGCATTGATTATTCTTTTTTTTTTTTAAATGTACAATGTGCAAGTCGAAATATTTTTAATTTAATATTTATTGGTGTGAAAGTTATTGTTAGTTAGTTTAATAATTTTTAAACTTATAGCAAATTTTTTAGTAATAAAAAAGTATTTGTATTTAAATTCAAGAACTGTAACGGTTCAGAAGAATATTAATATATATTTAACATTAATGTGTTAATTTAAATTTATTTTTTAAAATAATTATCTTTAAAAATTAAAAATTTCTAATTTCTTTTATTAATAAAAATTTTGCTATAAGTGAGTTTTTATTTAAGTTTATATTCTTAAATTTAATAATTTTCAAAGTCGCTATATGTATATACATATGTATATATGTTTAGCTAAATTTTTATCGCTTTTTATATTAAAATTTTTGAATTTTTAGAAAAAATGATTATTTTAAAATATATAATGTATACGTACTTTCTTATACATATTCAATTTTAATTAATATTAAGTAAAGTTATATATTATAATGCATTTTCTTTTTCATTTCAAAAAGATTGTTTTATTTGCTTTAATAGTAATTATGTGTATGTATATTTATAAATGTATTTTAAATTATATAAAAAGTACATACTCTGCTAGAGACGATAATCATTTAGAGTTTAAGCATACAAATTAAGTATTATATACAAGTTTTAAATTTATGCAATACTATTCAGTTGAATTTTTTACACAAAAACTCACGGTATAGTAAATATAAATAATTTTTTTTTAATTTGTTTACATATTATATGTAAAAAGTATATATTACAAAAAATGTACATATAGATAAATTAAAGTTTGATTTGAAAATGAGAGATATTAGTACAAATAAAGCATACATATATAAAAATAAATAAAGTAAATATTAAAAATTTTTAACTGGAAATATACTTAACAGAAATTTTTATATGTTAGCATAATTGATAACTTTTTATCGATTGTAAAATGTTGTTGCCAGTGTTGTGCCTAACGCAAACGATTAAACTACAATCGATCACATGTCATTATAATCCAATAACTACAGTTTGAGATTTCCAGCTGCTGTAGTTTAATCGAAGGTTTTAATATGGTCTTAATTTGATTCGCAGACCTCTGTTTTAGGAAATTTTCAGCTCAAACAAATAATTGATTATTTTCCGATTTCTTCTAGAAGAGGGTTTTTTTAACTGTATACGCAAAATTTAACCGTAAAGTTATGATATAATAAAATATATTTAACTTATTTTAGTTATTAGTAACTGAATCTATGTTAAGTAAAAAACTTACTGAAGTTTTTAAAAAATAAACGAAATAAATACAACGAAAATAGGACTTTGTTTTAAACACAAAATATGGTTTAGTAAACTAGCTATTGAAGGTTAGATTAAAAAAGAGAGAAAAAAGTTATACTTATGTGTTATATTTTTTTAATTCCAACTCTTTGGCATAGAATCATTAAATAAGCAAAAATTATTTGTAAACATATTTGTAAACAAAATGGTTAATAATGAAACTATAATTTTAATAAAATTAATGTATTATTTTAAATAAAATTAAAATGTAATTTTTTTAATAAAATTAAAATGTTATTTCTTTAATAAAATTAAAATGTTATTTTTTTTATAAAATTAAAATGTTAACTTTTTAATAAAATTTAAATTTTTATTTTTTAATAAAATAATATTTTTATTTAATTTTTTTATAAAATTGAAATTTTAATTTTTTAATAAAACTATTATGTTTATTTATTTGTTTATAAAATTGAAATTTTCATTTTTTAATAAAATTAAAATGTTCTTTTCTAATATTGACTAGCGTAAGATATTTTAGTTTGTAAAAAAAACAAAAAAATTAATAATGTAAAATTGTTTAATTCATAAAAAATCAAACTTATTTATCGTTTTAATTTATTTTTCTAATTTATTTAGATTTCAATAAAACAATTTATTTATAATAGTTTTAAAGCTTTTTGTTTCTAAGAATTAGGTTTATGTAACTTATATAAATATATTTTTATATATTTTTGATTAGAGAAATATAGCTAGCGACACAACAGCAATAAATTTTTTATTACGAACTTAATAAGTGCGCTGCACAGTGCGTTGATTTAACAAAAATTAATAATAAAAAATCTGATGGTATATATTTCTCACAGCTTAAAAACATGATTTCATTTTTATTTTAATTTTTATAAAGTGATATTCAACGCATTTTCTTTAAATAATTATATTAGTAAAAATGTTTACTTATTTTTCATATTAAATTGCAATTGAGGAGCAGGAAATTGTGTTGTTTATGTGTAAAATGTACATACATATATTTTAAGAGTACAAATAGTGTAGATTATAATAGTATATATACTATGATTATATGATGATGTTATGTTTTTATAATGCACTTGGTTGTTGTTCTTTTTTTGCTGCAACTTTTTATTTTCGATTTCATTTAATTACATTATTAGTTGTTTAATATTAGCTTAAAAAGTAGTTTTACGTTTTGTGAGTAGAAAAAAAATTTCGTTAACCTTTTGTGTAATGAAGTAAAGGTTCATATATATATATATATATATATATATTAATAAATTTTTCCCAATACCAGTGTTCATTTATAAAGTATATAATTTTTAATATAACATTATAAAATTACTATAAATATATATTAAAAGTTATATACCTCTTCTTTCATTGGCAACATTTGTTTTGTATTCATATTTAATTTTATAATTATGCTTAAATACTCGTAGGCAAAATTATTCGAGCAAATTTGTATATATAATATATATGTATATAAGTAATTAATAAATTTTACTTTAATATTAATATATTTTATATTTTGTTAATTCAAAAAATTTTAGTTAAAAAAGTTTACATTATTGCTGTTACTTGTGTTACTTCACTATTTTATTTGAATAAATGTTAAAGAAAGTAGCAAATATATAAAATTGATTTGGTAACGTTTTTCACGTAATTCTTTATTTATTCCCTTTTCAATTAAAAAAAAATAAAATTATACAAACAAGATTCAAAGATATAATATTATAAAGAAGTAGAAGGATAGTTATTGGTTTTTACTTATTTAAACTTGAAAAAATTACAAAATATTTCTTATTTTGAAAACTTTAACAAAATTAAATATTTCATAATAAATTTTTCATTATTTAAGTAACAAACTTTAAATAAAACTTCATAAAGCAAACAAAAATAAATAAACTTAAATACCTTGAAAATCAACACAAATAAATACAATAGAAAGAACATTAAAAACTCTAACAAAAAAAATATTTTCAATAAATTACTAAACGTATTTATATAATTATATATATATGCAGTGATTTAAACATCTACAACCATTTTTTTATGAATATCTGTATTACCAACAACAGAACAAAATTCATCGAAGGATATTTTACCATCTTCATCTTTATCAGCAAAACAAATTGTTTTATCAACAATTTGTTGCAGTTGTGTATCTTTAAGATTGTTTCCAACCATCATTTTTAGCACCTAAAAAATGTTTAAGTAATTTAATAATTTAAAATATAATTAATAGAATTAAATAAATAATGTACCTGGAAAAGTTCACCATTCGATATGTAACCATCATTATCCATATCATATATGCGAAAAGCAAAACGTAATTTCGACAGTTTATCACCTTTGACACTGAACTGTGACACGCCTTGTATGAATTCCTTAAAATCTACCTCTCCATTACCATCTGCATCAAATATATCAATTACACGCTGCACCAACGGATTTTGTTGTAATTCTGGTAAAGACATAAATTCATCAACACTTAAGGCACCCGAATTATCCAAATCTAATTTGCGAAAGCGCTTGCCTAAACGACGAATTTCATCGGCATCGACTAAAAATATTAAAAGTAAAGAAATAATTTATTTAATTAATTTATACAAAAATAAAAAAAAACATTTTTTAATCAATGTAAATATATTTTATTGTAGATTAGATTAAATTTAAAGGCCTATGTGCCTATAATCGAATCTATATATAATTTATTTATATAATTTATGTATAAAAAAAGAAAACATATTTTTAATTAAATGTTAATAAATATTATTGTACACTGCCACAGACTTTACAAAGATCTACTATTATGTTACACTACGACTTTAAAAAAAAAACAAATAATATATTTAATTATTTTATTGAAAAGGGCGAGTCTGTAAAGGACTATACGTAGACTGCCTTTTGGTTCACTGTTTTAAGATGTCTCCTCTAATTTAATTAGAGCTCAATGTCTCTTTTTTTAAATGTCTCCTATCCTAGTGATTAGATTTTCTGGAGAGTTTCAAAAATTTTCTTTATTTTTTTTTATATTACTGTAACTATACTCCAATATAAATATTAAATAAATATTACATATCCTAGGACTCTTATTGAAAGATGTCCCTATTATTTAATCGCCTTTGCAAAAAAAAATTTCTATCTATCATGCACAGATTTCTTATAACCGACCTCTGAAACAAGCTATCTGCTGTTTTTCAATTTAAGATAAATATTGAAAATAGACCCAGGACGATTTTGAACGGAATAATCGTTAAACGATTTCTTGAAATTGTCTCTTAAGTTAAAAGCATAAATCGTAACCCGTTAAGTTTAGAATTTAGAATACAGATTTATATTAGTTTTGTTAAATTTTGACAAATTTGAAAATCCCACACAATGAAAGCCACCTTGGTCATATATACTCTAGTAAGGGTATACAAATCGCATACGTACAAAGCAAAATAACCCCAAAATGCACCATTAGGGTGGCTCACGTTATAAGGGGGAAAATTAAAAATGAAGTTTTGAATGAGCGCACCCCCTAGGAATATGCCATTGACCAAAAAAATGATATTCCCAAAGTTTTGGAGCAATAGGATTAAAAATGACGTTGCGCCACTCGAGCAAAGTTGGGTTTTCAGTACAAAAAACAGAAATTTTTCAATTCAAGGTCATTTTTTATCTTTGTTACTTGTTTCAACAGTTTTTAATACATACTCATTTGATAGATAATTAAAATATCTTTTTAATAAGATACTGTTGAGCAAAATCGGTTAAAAATTATGTACAAGACACAATAATTAGTTGAGCGACTGTGCTCTGTTTTCTATTTCATACCTTTTAGCTGGCATGTACAATTACGTATTAGGTATATGCTACGATTTAGTTAATTATTTATAAAAAATTATAATTTCAAGAAAACCCTTTTTTTCAGTAATTAATATATTGTGTTTATTATGTTTTATAACATAAATCTGACTATGTGAAGGATAATTTTTATGATAATGTTCGACTACTTGCACAACATATTCTTTTTCCTCATAAGCCTAATTCCTCTTTCTATACAATCATTTATCATATGAAGTCTGGCACAGAATTCAAGTGCATCTCTATAATCTTGCGTCTCCACCCATGGCCAAGGATCGAAACTGATAAAACTATTAGATAGGCAAAAACGATCCAAAAAATTTGTTTTTTCTTCGGTCACGAAATCAATAAGGTTCTTTGAGGAAAATAACTTCATTACTGGGTTCTCACTCTTTATCTAACCAGAGATAGCTGGGAGCTTCGATCTGTGACCGGTAACTCTACAGTTACTAACTACGCAGATGGCTCAAAGATGGTAGGCGGTACGGGAGCAGGTATCTTCTTGAAAGATATGCAGGTAAGACAGTGCTACCGAATCCCTGCTACTTACAGCGTCTTTCACGGCGAGATATATGCTATCGAAAAAGAGGTCAACATTAGACAACAAAGTACAATTCGTTCTTCGAATATCACGATTTTTGTAGATAGGCCGCACTGAAAGCAATTGAATCTAAATTCCAAGATAGTATTAAAATGTCGCGATTCACTGATGAGCATCAAACATCATAAGGTCTCTCTTTGTTGGACATAGTACATTTCGAATACTTGGACATAGCAATATTGAAGGGAATGAACTAGCAGATGATATGGCCAGAAGAGGTTCTGAACTGCATACAGGAGAGGCCGACCTCTCAATACATACACCGATATGTAAACTGTTTAGGATAATAGAGGAAATCAATACGGTGACTAACAATTTATAAAGTAACCGCAAAGATTGTAAGGTCGCTAGAATCTTATGGCCTTATTTGGACAAAAATAAAACGAAAAGCCCTTTAGGCTTCAACAAACCTGCAGTTCGTGTGCTTTCTGGAGTACTAAGGGGGCACTGTGCCATTGCTCCAACGGTGGCGAGTTTCAACAAGTGGATTATGCAGGAATTGCCAAGATGAAGAGGAGGTAAAATCTATCAACCACTTCCTGTGTCTCTGTCCAGGACTTCAAACAAGGCTACTTTAATGTCTTGGGGATCTTTATTTTACTGGCTTGGAAGAGATAACGAAACCAAACTTATCGGATCTCCTCAACTTCATCTGAAAAACCAAATGGTTTAACAAGGATAACAAAGGTTAGCAACTCGCATCTCCTGGTAAAATTTTTTGGGGGCATCCCAATGGGCAATATATGTCTCCGAGTAGAAGTGCTGACAACTGTTAGCACGTACCTTACGAACATAACCTTACCTAGTGTGGGTTAAAATTTTCACACATATGCTCACCATAAAAATGTATATATCTCGTGCAAATTATCCGAGTGATATATAAATTGATCTGTTAAAACAAACCATACCTACTACTACAAAATATGTATAGCGTAGCGATCCGAAACCTTGCATTTGTCAAGGGCGGAAATTAAACTAGGAGTGATAAATTCAATCGTTCTGTCTGCGTTATCCCAATTTTGTTGAACTGTGACTACAGATTCAGCTTCCATTTTGGGACAAATTTCTTCACCGAATTTATTCCAATTAAAATCAATGGAATTTTTAGCCGCTCTTGTTTCGTTTGCTAAAAGGATATTAACTTCAGTCATACTCCCTGTACGACCATTTTCTCTTTGCTTACGAAAAAAATCTTGTTTTGACTATACTTTCAATTCTACTTAAATATTTATATAAATTATTAAGTAGAAATGTATTATTTTTATTTTTTATTAATGTTTCTTCCGTTTCTTGTAAACATTTGCGATTGCATTGTGCATTCCAGCTAAAAGGTATGAAATAGAAAACAGAGTACAGTCGCTCAACTAATTATTGTGTTTTGCACATAATTTTTAACTGATTTTGCTCATCAATATCTTATTAAAAAGATATTTTAATTATCTATCAAATGAGTATGTATCAAAAACTGTTGAAACAAGAAACAAAGATAAAAAATGACGTTGAATTGAAAAATTTCTGTTTTTTGTACTGAAAACCCAACTTTGCTCGAGTGGCGCAACGTCATTTTTAATCCTATTGCTTCAAAACTTTGGGAATATCATTTTTTTGGTCAATGGCATATTCCTAGGGGGTGCGCTCATTAAAAATCGCATTTTAGTTATTCTGAGCCACCCTAATGCACCATCCATAGATTTTATAACTGTAAGAAATCAATAAATTATCATTAAAAAGAGTTTAATGAAAAGCTGTCTGTCATTCACTGAGCAGGAAATTGCCGTCTAAAATCCTAAATGAATGCTTCGAAAAATTGTATTCCCGCTGCAAAGAATATTTCATGTAAGTATTTTAAAAGTCCAAACATGAAATTTGTTTACGAAAATTGTTCAAAAAACATAAAAACTACATCTTTACTTGGCCCACATGTAGAACAGTGATGACTAAAAATAAACTTGCCGAAAACATTAGATACATGAGAGATTTTATAATGTTCATTTTAAGTAAGAAATTAATGTAGTGCCCTGTTATTAGAATATTTATAATGCAAAGAGATAAATAGTGAAAATCAACAAATTTAGATTTCATTCCAAATTACAGGTCAATGAAAAAATAGATCTTTATATTTTAATAATTTTCGCATTAGCGTTTGATAAGATACGAGTATGATAAAACACACTTAGATCATATATAGTAATGTTGTCTGAAAACTAATTATGTAAAGAAAAAGATGAATAGTAACAAACTTGGGATTGACGATTATTATTATACGGAGGGACTAGCAAAAGTTCGCTCAGTTGTTTGTTATGATTGCAGTCACGTTACGGTAATTGTTGTTGCTTTCAATGCAAAATGAAAATTTTGACACCGACAGGTCACTTCATTTTGTATTGAAAGCAACAATTGCCGCGACGTGACTGCAATCACAACATGCCATAACATGTTCACAATGTGGAATAAATTGTTGACAAATCAGTGTCAACTGATTTGGCACAGTTTTGCAAAATTGCATTTGAAGTTTAACATAAAGTAGTCAAAATGGAAAAGAGAAAAAGCAAACTGAATAACAAATTCTTGCCATCGCAGCAAGAGATTCGTTTTGTCATTTTTTAGAGATTCCGAAATTACCGTAAGCCTGTGAAACAGAATACACTATACCTTGTGATCGTCTCAATGTGGTTTCGGAGATTATAACTGGAACATATCATCGTGTGAAGGATACATCTCACGAAAATCGCCAATAATCTTTGGTTGATGAGAATATTGCATTTTAACAGCTATTAAGTCAATAAAGAAAGGACCTCAAATATTCTGAATTTTCTTTTACATAATGATAGTCACTATTACATAAAATGGATTACAAATTTCGCCTCAGCCGCAGACCTACACTGTTGAAAGTCATATAGATCAGTGAAAAATCAATTCTTATTGATCTTCCTAATAAACATTAACTTATCAGCATCCATACTATAGCAACTGATTAGAACGAATTATGCTCAGAATGGTTACAGGCTCCTTTGAGGTCAATTATTGCTTAGTCTGATGAAGTGATAAACAATAATATAGTCAAGGCGCAAAGAGGGGTTTTGAAGAAACCTCAAGTTAAAAAAGAGTATAAGTGCTTAAGTGCACTAGCTCAAAACAGCTTCAACATAATAATAATATTTATTTATTTAAGATTTCAATTTATAATTAATTTAAGTAATAATTTTTAATGAATATAACTATATACTTACAATTGGAGCACATCTCCATGGGCAAAGATGTTTCATTACCCTGAAAAAGAAAAGTAATGTAAATATGTAATCAGCAAAATTCAATTCATTATTTTAAAAATACATAAGCGTAAAATATTAAATTCTCTCTTCAATAAATTTATTGTGAATATCATATTCTGTAATGACTTTAACGGACGGATGTTGAAAACTAAGGAAAGTTTTACCAGTGAGTTTATAGAGAAAAGTTATTACACCACTTCTTTTTAACTTACATAAGAAGATATTTTGGACCACCTACATAATGTCAGAATCTAAGGACTCAACATGCTGACATTCCCTATGCATGCCACTACATTACGGAATTTGTTGAGAGATTACAACAATGTCGTGACGATGTTTATTGGGCTTTTTAAGCCTCTTTAAGACCTGGATTGAAAGGGTCATAAAAGGACATAAAAATTGCAAATATTACGCGGTCTTTTTCTTTTCCAATTAAATCACTGGTTAGTTAACCATAGATATTGTTTAGCTGTAAGAACCTTCGCTTATCTACAACAATGTTATCTTATTTTTTCAATCTGGTTATTTAACCGCTTTTTTAAAAAAAAACTTTAATATTTATTATGGTTTTCCAAAATGGCTGAATGATCACCTCTTTTATAATAGTTGTAGTTTCTTTACGCTACTGTAAATATCTAATGAATGTACATATTTCACAAATATGCTGGATTCAAAAATCTGCAAAGTTGTATTTTGAATCGAAATTTGAATTATTATATTTGTTGTATTACAATACAAACGATTTCATTTTACACAATTAATATTTAAAATTTACAAAAAAAAGAAATTCAATGTTAAAACTTCATCAAATAACCCAATTAGAGATTCTTCGGTTAAAATTGAACTAAATGCACGCAATCTCCTTTTAATCGGAGATTAAAGACTGCAGCACAACCTCCTCTTTTTAGATGAAACAATAAGCGTGTAGATTTATTGATTTATTCAATTTTTAGGGCAGTAATCTATTTTTGATAGCGCAATTTGAGTTTTTAAAGAACTCGAGCAATATGCGTTTAATCGGGGATCAAAGACTGCAGTTTTACCTCCTCTCTGGAACGTTATTTAAGTACATATCTTTATATTATTTTAATATTCTATTTTTTAAGGTAGTTATCAATCTTAGGTAGCATATTCAGAAGCTTTAACAACAACATAGAAGTATCATCTCTATAGCTTGCAACTAAGATATTTTCGTGGCCTGACATCTGTCATGTGAACAATGCGTGTCAAACAGGTTCTAAAACACAAGATTGCTCTACAAATTTTTAGGAAATGGAATGTCTAAAATTGACTCATTAAGTACTGCATTCTAACTATTCCAATTAGATTACCTATTGCAGATACTCATATGTCATGATTTAGGAGTATGATGAATACATATTACACATGTATAACAAACAATGAATCTATATCTATTAATGTATATTTGATTTAATATATAATTATCAAAATATGTCTTTAGCAGTCTTTTTGCTAAACTAAATAATTAATCCAATGCAGATATCACCCTTAACTAAAATCAGTATCTTACTTCTGAATCAAAAAGAACTAACTAATATATGTATGTATAATATTTCAAATACGTTAGGTATACAACTTGAAGATAATGACAATATTAAAAAAATTAATAATAATTCATTTAATAATTCATTAAATATTTTGTTAAAACAACGAAATCTCTCAATGGTTATACACATTAACATGTGACATTAACATAATAGAACACTCAAAATAAAGCTCTTATAATGACCTTAGTCATTTGAATTATACACAAGCAAATTTACTGCAGTATGTAAGGTGTGTGTGCGTATGTATGCAAAATTTCACCCTGTGTTAACTGTTGAATCGATCCATTTTTTTATTAAAAGTTAATTGAGAAAATGGGCAAGCATGGAATTGAGCCTCTTCAAGAAATGAAATTCGATAAGATTTTTTAGTTATTTTAAATTTAATTAGTTTATAGGTATTTATAAATAAAATAAATCTAAAGCAAACAGTATGTTAATTAGAGCAGCAGAATATTCGTCGGGGGGAGGCATGGTGTCATTTGGGGTCTAAATTTGACATGTTCAGAAACAGATTGTCATTAAATTTTTTTGCAAATTTGTTTATAATAAATATATTACATTCAATTTTAAACTAAATTTATATATTTATTAATAATTACCATTTTTATTTATTTCTATAACACTTTCTGACGTTATATGAAAAAGTATTTTAATAATAAATTGGGGCTACTAGGGCTCCACAAAATATGTAAACTTTGTTAGCTTTTATCACACTGGCACAAATTGAGTTTTATTTAAAGTTACTCCAATTCTTAAAAACTATTATCATAAACTATTTGTTTTGTTTTTTTTTCAATCACAATTCAATAATATTTTTCAATTTTTTAAACAAAACACTTTATTAATTATAACTATATTTTATATGCTTTTCATCGGGGGGCTCGAATACACACAAAAATGGCGAAAATGTTTCTTTGATATTTCTGTAGTATTACCAATAACGAAATTTGCACATGTCAAAACATACAATGCAGCATACAGCAATACAGCATTACCGACAATAACAACTGAGCACCCACTCTTATATCGTTATATGCATTTGGAGTTCTTATTTGATCGGTGTTATGTTCTAAAAACTTTATGTGTATATATTTAATTTACACTTATTGTAAAAATTATGAGTTATTTTCTAAAACAGTAAATTATATACATATATGTTATTAAATTAGTGTGTGACGTATGGCTGGCATTTCATACAAAACTGCCTTATCGTCATGTTCTACAGATTTAAGAGTGCAAGTGTTTAGAAAATATATGAAATATTGTGTTATCTGACACACAACAAATATGTTAATGTCCATTTAGATTTTAAGTAGCATTCTATAATTTTTTTCAAATACTGTACGAATTTCTTTGAATCAATAATAAATAATAATAATTATATTTAGAAAATGTTATCTATGCTAAAAGGCAAAATTTTTACCTAATGTATATACAAAATTGTAAATAAAATTAAATTTATATTAAAAAAACTGCAAGTATACATGAATTATAATATCATTTATTTATAACATTTTTAAACATACATATATAACTTATAACAATCAACATTTCGTTTTACTTAACATTAGTAATAAATATTAATTTAGTTAATTTACTAAACTTAATATGCTACACTCCAAAAATAATACTAACTAATATAATCAATATTTTATTATGTTGTATTATTTTTAGTTTCTTTATAAATTTGTGAAATTTTTTTGCTGTTCGGTCATCAACCTCAGTTTATTTTTTGAACACCAATCTGAAAAAGAAATATTATTACTTTAAAAATTTTTTTATAAGTTTGATTTGCCTATTTTTTATTAATAGCTTTATCTGTTTTTATTTTTACCATTTTTTTAAATCATTATTTAAAATTATTTTTATTTTAAATTAAACTATTGAACAGTATTTGATTTGTATTTGTTTTTGAAATACTTGTTCAATAACCACATTTATATAATCCTTATTATCCTTAACCTCTTTTTATACTATAATTTTTTATTTCTCTGACAATTAGTCATAATTTAAAATTTTTAGCTTAATATTTTTAAATTAATTCTAATTTAAAGTTTTTATAATGATATCAGGGAAACTGTTGTAATTTTTATTACCTACTTTACGTGAAAATCAAGTAATTTAAAGATACAAAATAGCTGTTAAATTTTATTACAACGGAGATTTGTTAATTGTATATTACCAGAGGTAATTGAGAACAAAACGGTTCGGAAACACGGTTTGTAACAGTCGCCATAACATACAAGCTAGAAACCTTTACAATAGATGCTTGAGACAAATTTTAAGAATTTTGTGGTCTAGAACGATCAGCAACGGGCGACTGTGGGCTATAACAGAACAAAAGCCAATTGATAAACAAATTGTAAAAAGAAACTATGAGTGGTTGGGCCACATTCTGCGTAAACCGTTCAGCGAAATTGCACATGCTGCTCTAGAATGGGATCCGCAACGAGGAAGAAATCGCGGGCGACCAAGAACTATATGGAGAAGGACAATTAGCAGAGAGTCGGATAAATATTTCAGTGCACTGAGTGCTATAGCGCTTGATAGAAATAATTGAAAATCTTTTGTGATTAAACTAAGTTCTTTGAATTTATATTTTTGAACATGTCAATAATAATAATAATTATTATTTATTAAATTAAATATTTAAAAAAATATGATATACTATATATAACGGTATATATATTTATGCATAAATAGTAATTATATTATTATTTATTAGTACGAAAAAAAGCGCAAATTTTATATTGATAAGCAACCCTTTAAAATATTCACAATAGAATATAGGCAGAGATACTGGCAATAGCCATAATAATAGCAATATAATTTACTAAATATATTAATAACTTAAATATTATAATAACAATTTTAAATAATATGTTTTAACGACTGATATCACTTATCTACGCATAAAATAAAATTACCAAATAATAAACTAGCATAAAAAATTATCGTATTGCAAAAATATTTGCAGCGTGCACCATAAAACGACAATAAATAAAAATTTTTAGTATTTGAACTGATATTAGAACATGACGGATAGTGCATCTATTGAAAGTAGCACGTCTCCAAAAAGTGATTTAAGTAGTAATTTAAGCTTTAATATGGAACACAAGTACGCTTCCACAATCGCCGACAATGAGGTATTAAAATATGAAATTCACCGTTATTCTAGTTTCTCCACCAACTTTTATCCAGAGTAAGTATTTGAAATCATTTTAAAGTTTTTGCATATTTCAATATTTTGCATAATTTTTACGCTCCACTTTGCATAATATTCACAATTTTTTTTTTAAATAAACTGGTCTCTCAGTATGAACGGCATTTCTAATATGCATACAACAACAATGACAACAGTTGCTTATATCATTTTTTTTTTGTTGGACTTAGTGATGTGTTTTTTAATTAGGTATTTGGTTCAAAGAGTAAGTTGTTAATATTGTTTTATGTTATGATATATTTATAATCTATACACATTGCAAAAAAAAAATAAATTAATTAAAAATTTCATTAGTTTCCTTAATCTTGGCATTGAAATTGAAAATAAAATAATTTAGACTAATAGATAGTGAAGTTTTAGTTTTATCATAAACAAATTCTTATTAAAGGTTGATTTTTTTTGTTCGAATGCAAATCTGCCTAATGATGAAAAGATATCTAGAAGGGTTCGAACAGTAATGAATCTTATTTAGTTTCATTGCAATAATATTTAAAAACATAGAATTAATTATATCGAAGTATGGTATATCATTTTGTTATTTATTTAAGAACGAAATAACTCGTTCTTTTTTTATTTTTAGTTATTTTATCATATAAAAATGTATACCTGATAAAAATATTACAAAAACTTGCTTATCTCTTTAAATTTAATAAGTTACGATTTTAGTATATATTTATATTCCTTTTCAGAAATATACTTATGGACTGCCCAAACGACCAGACCTCACGTTGGTCTGCACATACCAATAACCCACCACAGTACCTGACACTCAAACTAAAACGACCAGCAATTGTACAATACATAAAGTTTGGCAAATTCGAAAAACCGCACGTTTGTAATATAAAAAAATTTCGTGTATTTGGTGGGTTAGAGGAAAATAACATGGTACCGATTGCAGAGGGTGGACTTAAGAACGATGCCATTCCAGAAGTATTTAAATTACGTTCTCGAACGGAAGACGGTTCTGAAAACTTAGCTATTTTATTTTTAAAAATAGTACCATTACTTTCTTGGGGGCCAACGTTTAATTTTAGCATTTGGTATGTTGAGTTACATGGGCAAGATGATCCAATGTATACCAGTCCATGTTTGAAAAATTATAATAAGGTAAATACAAAGATTTTGAATTTAATTTCATATAATACTAATATATTGAAATTAATTTAATAGTTACGTGAAGTAGAGATTATAAAATTATGCCTTAAACATTTTCGTCAACAAGGCTATGAGACAGCTTTCAAAGCCTTGCAAGAACAAACCAAAATTGACCTAGAACATAAGCTTATTAACAAGCTGCATACATGTTTAGTTGTAAACGGAAATTTTGAAAAGGCTGAAAACTTTGTTGCTGATTGTGTTAAGGAAGGTCTAATGGATGAGTATTTAGAAAGGCAAGACTATAAGCACAGTTGGATTATGCAAGATGTTGAAAGCGTAGAAAAACCAGGTAAAAATCTAAAATTGTAGTTGTAAAATGCCATGTATATATAAGCATTCGTAATAGGTACACGTGGTGGTCATCAATTAGTAATGGATACCAAAAAAAGTGTAATATATTTATATGGTGGTTGGGATGGTTTTCAGGATTTAAGTGATTTATGGATGTATAATATAATGAATAATCACTGGTCGCTATTGTATGAACATTCCGAAAAATTTAACGGACCAAGTCCACGTTCTTGTCATAAAATGATTTTCGATCCTGTAAGTGAAAATATATTTATGCTTGGTCGTTATTTAGATAATTCAATCAGAACAACAGATTATATAAAGGTACAACTAAAACACAATATATATATATGAACATATATATTTATTTAATAATTTTATTTTGTTTTAGAGCGATTTTTTTTTGTATGACACAAGACAACAAACTTGGTTGCAAATATGTGATGATACTAGTCAAGTAGGTGGTCCGCATTTGGTATACGATCATCAAATGTGCATAGATGCCGATAAACGTACAATTTATATATTTGGTGGTAAAATTTTAACGCCCCGAAGTGTTACAAATTCCACTTTGAACGACCCAGAATATTCGGGCCTATTTTCCTATCACATTGCAACAAATACCTGGACACAAATATTTGTAGACTGCCATCATCCGACTGCTTCAAAGCCTGAAGTTCTATCAATTAAGTCGCGCGTAACGCATTGTATGGTTTTTCATAATGTAAGTTGAAAACAACTTTATACTATAATACACTATAATACACAATATTACATATGTTTGTCTATATATTTAGATATATTTATCTATATATTTAGATATAATCATCTATATAATTAGATATATTCATCTATATATTTAAAAATATTTATCTATATATATATAGATATATATTTATCTATAAGTATTAAAGTATTCACAAAGATATTTTTGTAAATGACTTGTTTGTGTTTGAATGCAACTCTGTATTGATTGATTTAAATATTTAGATCCATTTATTTGTTGAATGTAAATGTATTTATTAAAGTATTTGAATATATTTATGTATACAATTAGATTTTTATATATATGTAGTTGCATATATTTATGTATTAAGTAATACTTACTTCGAAATATCTAAACTAACAACTAAGCAAGAAATTTATTTTTAAATACAGAAAGATCGTAAGCTATATATCTATGGAGGACAGCGTGGCAAGGAAGATATGGAGGATTTTGTTACTTATGATGTTGATGCACAAGTGCTTTCTGTAATTAATAAGAATAATTTTGGTTGCAATGAAATAAGAAATGAACCGCCACCAGGTTATACTTTGCGAGCAACTATCGATTCTGATCGTAATGAAATTTATGTATTTTCGGTAAAAGATTTGTATATATATTAATTTTTGCATTATATTATATATATTTTTATATTTAAAGAGTCTAAGTAAATTAAAAGATCGCAGAGATATGCAACAAATTGATGCTTCTAATTCATTTTGGGTATATTGTATCAAAACCATGAAATGGTCTCGTATATATACTTATCGGCACAACATTTGTCATATAACAGGAGTTGTCAAAAAAGAGCCAAATGAACCTTGTCCGCGCTATGCTCATCAAATGGTTTACGACGATACAGTGAAGGTAAATATTATACATTAAGTATATGTTATAAGACTGATGATTGATACCCAAGCAATTTTGAATTAAAAAAAAAAGAAATAGCTAATAAAAAATAAATTTAATTTTAATAACAAGACTCTTTGTTTATAGTTACATTACCTTTTTGGTGGTAATCCTGGTAAAACATCTTTACCTCAATTACGTTTGGATGATTTTTGGATACTATCATTAGAGAAGTATATTACTATTTAATCTTTAACTAAATTACAATTAATTACAAAATTTATATTAATTATATTTATTTAGGCCAAAAAGAGAAGAAATTCTGAAGCATTGCCGTTTTCTTATACGTAGGCTACATTATGAGGAAATTGCACGAGTTGATTCATTTAAAGCAATGCAATATTTACGAAATCGTATATCAGAAGTGATCGATCATTCAAATGAGGAACAACTTAATAAAGTAAGTCTTACAGTCTTACTGAATTAGGAGTCTATTCAAATCTGTTGAATCTGTCGTAAAATGCTAACTTTATTTTTATAAAATTTGTGCTCTA
The DNA here is from genome assembly GCF_002237135.1 of Teleopsis dalmanni. Lineage (NCBI taxonomy): Eukaryota > Metazoa > Arthropoda > Insecta > Diptera > Diopsidae > Teleopsis > Teleopsis dalmanni. The sequence continues at coordinate 25,883,241 of NC_051847.1, read as the reverse complement.
TTCTAATTCAACAATTCGAGGTTTCCGAGCATATTTCTTAATGTACGAAATATTTTAACAAGTAATCGATAAAAATAACTATTTTACATTACTATTTGTTAAATTTAAAATTGTGCTCCTTAATTCTTTCTTATTTTCTTACTTATATGGTAGATAAAATGAAAAGAGTTATAAATATAAATACATGGGTAAGGATATTGTTGAGGTAAAGGAAGTATGAAAGAAAAGCCGATTATTTGGGTACCCGCATGGATTGTGGATGTGTAGAATTTTAATTGAAGCTAACCTGAGTAAAGTTGAAGAAACTTTTACATAAATCCTTTCAAAGCGTTCATATTCTACTCAAATTTAACGTTAAGCAATTATGACAGATAATGAAGAGACTTAGTATATAATTTATATAAATTTAATTGTATCTAGCAAAAACTGAAGGAAAAAAAAACTAAAATAGTTACTTTAAAAAAATTAATTAGAAGAAAAGTATTTTTAAACTATTATATAGTAGTACATAGTTTATTAAATTAACCGTTAAATTTCTTAGAAATCATGAATTAAAATAATAATTTAATTTTTATCAAATTTACAGTTCCATAAATTGGCCTCGTTAATTTTTACATCAAACACTAAAGAGACTGGTCGTGTATGTATGCCGGCACTAAATCAAGAAAATGATGATCAAGAAAATATTTCTGGTGAAGAAACAAACGAAACGACTGAATCTAATTGCAACATAGGTATATTTAAAATTTTATTTAATATAAATAAAAAATCTTAGATTTTTATTTTTTTTTTACTTATAGATACAAGTAAGTCAAGTAGTAGTAATTCGGATAATGAATCATCAAAATCTGTTGTCGTTAATTTAACAAATGAACCTGAAAATTCAAATAAAATTTTAAATTGTCGTAATGCAAATTGTAGAAGAGATCGTCCAGATTTTTGTCATGAGATTAGAACAAGACGTGCATTTTTATTTAATAAAATAGTTCAATTAATGCCTGCTAATATGGTACAACCAACGCGTAATTTAAGTGATTTCGTTGTGATTTAAGCATCGACAAAGTCAATAACTAAGTTTTATATTTTTGATAGCTAAATACGAATGTAAATTAGTTTTTATATACTGTACTTTGAGACACTTAATAATAAAAAAAAATTACTAACGATAGTGTAAGTTTATATTTTTATGCTAACAAATTGTTTTGTCAAATAATCAAAATATTTTCCAATTAAATTTAATAATTAAAACTTAAATTTTTTTAAATAAAAATTAGTTTTTAAGAATGTATGCATATGTGATACTCAAACTAAACATTTTTATAAAACTTAGTTTTCTATTAGCATAAAATAAACATTAAAGTATATAATATATAAAAAAAATAATTAAATTAATAAAAAGGTAAATTTTATATACAAATTAACTTTCGTTTTATTTTAAATTGTATCTTTACTAATTTAATAAATTCTTTCTTTATTAAAATTACAAGGCAGATGAGTTAGCTTCTGGTAATCATTCGGAAAACCTTCAAAAAACTCTGGGCATATCGTTGACATCATATAAACATTTAATGATTTCTTTTTGTGGTGAATAATTTACGACTAAAAAAAGATGAGAACAATGATATGCCGGCATATTTGCGTTTAAGTTGGACGCGTTATTTTAAGAAAAAATCTAGCACTCTCATTTAGATGTCCCGTTAGGTTCCAAGAACGGCCGGATCTACGTCCTAGAGCTCCTTTTAAACCTTTGAGTTTCTTATACGGTTTGGGCAAATACGCCAATAGGCTTAAGTAGATCGTTAGTGTTGCCGGTATAACGTTATCTTACCATCTTTATTGCAAAATGCAGGTTAATTGCAGTGTTGTTAGCGAGAAATGAAATAATTAAAAATTATTTGTTAGTCTCAAACACTACATATTAGCCAGCTATTTTCATATTAGCCAGACTTTTCAAGGTGCTATGGTACATTAGGACAAATAACATCGTCAGGGACCTCAAAATTGATACGATCAAAAAATATATAAAGGATAGAGCCCAGAAATTATTTACGAAAACTGACAGGCTTATCAACACCGCGTTATCAAATCTCAGAATGGTTACAGGCACCTCGGGGAGATATCTGAGATCAATTATTGCTTAGTCAGATGAAGTGACAAACAATAATGCGTGGTTATGAAGAAACTTCGCAGTTAATGGAAAGTAAAAGTGCTCAAGTGCACTGACTCAACTAGTCTCAACATAATAATAATATAGTTTTATAAATTTTAAAATAAATACAAATTTTTTTTTTGTTTTTTAATTGTATATATATTTTTTATTATATTAAGTGTACACTGATAATTTTTTTATCATTTATTAATTTGGATATTTCCAAAATCTATTACTTTATTGTAGGATTGGTAAGAGTTGTGAATACATGTAAAAGATTTTACACACATCAAGCGATATTATTTTAATTTATTAGTAAATATAATTGTAAATTTAGCTGTAAATTAATGGTTTTACATGTAAACTACTCTTGATTTCATTATATTATGTTTGCAAAATTTCTCAAGTCTGTTTAGTTTAGACTTTTAATTTTATTATATATAAAAAAACTTAAAAAATATACATAAAAGGCACAACAAACCACAGCGGAACCCAGAAATATTTTATGGGGAGTGCACTATTATCTTTTCTAGACGTTTTTTTATTTTTGTCTTTTTTTTTCCAATTTAAAACGTGAATATGACTTTTGAAATTCTGTGCGGCTGTGTTTAGTTGACTTTTATGTATACCAAAATGTTTACATTGTAAATTAAATAAATCTTATATATATGTATAATTTGTTTTTATTATTAAAGCCTAAAACTTGCAAATTTTTTCATTATGTTTTACTAGTCCTGCTTTAAGTAAGCATTCATTTTTCATTTTTGAAATTGCCACAACTCAACTTATATAAAGTTAAGAATCATTTTTTTCCTTAAATACGAGGATGTACAGTGATCAGTGTCATTACTTATACTTAACAATATATATATTAATGTGTTCAATAATACGAATTGAAAAACATTAAAATCTTCAATCTCCAATCATCAATCATCAATCTTCAACAATGTTTTATTGTTTAGGCAAACTAAAATTTGCATATTGATTACTCATTGTATAATCTTAAAATTGGCTCATTAAGAGAATATATTCACAATGAATAATTACTGCAAATCTAATTTATAATTTATAATCATCTATCATAAAATAAAGAAGGAAATTAAATTTTCTTACTTCATTTAAGTTTGATATTATGCTATTAAAAAATTTAATATTATTATTAATTTAAAAATGTTTTTATTCAAAATCGTATTGTTTTTTTTCTTCTGTAAATATTGTGCGTAAAAATTTGCCTAAACAAAAATCATTGTTATTTATTTTATTATTATGTTTTTGCCTTTTTTACTTAATTTTTATATTATTACTAAATTTTATTATATAGCTTATGATTTTTATTTAATTAACTTATCAAAATTAAAAATTTTTTTATTATAAAAATACAAAATTCATTAATGTTTTTTATATTGTTTTTATTTCTTTTTGTCCTAAATAAACATTAATGTGTGTTTCCAATGTGTTTTATATATAAATTTTATTATTTATTTTATTAAAAAATTAATAATTTTGACTAGAATTTAATTAATTATTATATATTTGAAAATATATTTACAAGTGCATGCATTTATTTTATACAAATAATATTAAATTTATATATGTTAATATAAAATGTGTGAATTATCATATTTCTGCAAACAATTTTATGTTTAACAAATTTATTATTTTAACATTATAGTTAGAAATTATTTTATTATTTTTCTGTTCTAATTTAAAGAAAAAAAATAAAATAGTTTATTAAAAAATATTTAACTGTGTATAAATCATTTATATTGAACTGTGTTAATATAATATAATCATATAATCATATTAAAACTGCGCATATGGAATGTAGATGGGAGTAATGCAAATATTAGATTTATTGATATAAAATGCATAGTAAATAATTGAAGGAAGAACACAAAAGTATATGGCAATCATATCAACCACTTATTCTATATTGCAGTGAATATATCTTTTCTTAATTAAGAATATAGTAAAAAGTTTACTGAGCAGAAGAAATCATACAAGAAAAATATTGTGCTGATTCAAGTTTTTAACATACAATTATATTCTGTTTATAGACAGTTAAAATTGTAGTTCGAAATATATGTTTTTTATTATTTAATTGTATTTAAAAGTTGATATATTTTTTCATCAGTTAAGGTTTAGGTTTAATATCAAATTTTGTTTTTTATTGTTTCAAATTTTTTTTTTTACAACTAATAAAATTGTTTACTCAAGAAAAGTGAATATATGAGCATGAATATGAAAAGCGACTAACTAAACTTTAAAGATATAATTATGGTTTACAATTTTTATTAACGTTGGCAGCACATTGCATTAAAAAAAAATATTATGTTATCAAAACTAACAACTCTATTAGGTGACAAGCTAAGATCAGATCTGTTCGCACACTTTGTAAGTAAAAATGTAGTACTATGAAATTAAAAGTGAAGAATTTACAAACAAACTATAAAAAAGCTTTCGAGTAAATAATTGTATGTAATAATTTATAAATTCATATTGTTGTTATAATTATTGTTGTCATAATAAACATTATTAATTATCAGTAACTTCAACTTTATCCGATTTTTAAATCTTTCAAATTTCAGTATATAGACATGTATGACTTCCAGGTGTAAATAATACTAATATTTACTATTACTGAGTACAATTAATTGCACAAACGGATGTATTATATGTTGTTTAAAAATTAGTTGACTTTGAAATTTAAATTAATGTATATGTTTTTATTTATTATTTTTAATTTTGAATTGAACTAATTAGTCAAGTGTTTAAATAACAATAACAAACTACAGTCCACTGAAAATGATTTTTAAATATAATTTAAAAAGTTGTGTATCATTTGCACAAATGACCAATAAACCGATTACAAAATAAAAAAAAATTATAAATAAAAATGTATAAATTATATATTTCTTTTTACATCAGTTATACAAAGTCTACTTACAATCCTAATCTGTCAAAACACAACATATTCTTAGCTCCGTTTTATTATAAGAAAACCTGCACTTATGCAATTAAAATGCACTCTCCCAACTTATTTAATAAATACTAAAGATATTCAGAAGGCTTTTGTTAAAAACAATATATCTTTACTATTTACATTATCCTTAAAAGTACCAAGTGCACCTACAATTCCAACAAATAAATTGTTTAAAATTTAAAATTGAAACTATAACATAAAATATTACTAAAATTATTTGCATATATATTTGTATATCAATTCAACATTTAAAGCGTAAAATATATTTATAAGCGTAGTAACGTTCTAACTGAAAACAACAAGGGGCTATAATTATGTCCAGTAAAAAGGCACAAAACGCTAATACCCACCAGCGAAATGATTGGTTATCGCTTCAGAGATAATTGCCATTCGACACCTAAGAGAGTAAATATTGTTAGAGTTTTTAGAATTTTATACCGATTATAGCCCCCACAAAATAATATCTATATTTCAATAATCAATTTCATCATTTGTTTTTAATATGTTATTTTGGTTGTTATGTATAGTAGTATTATACTACTATTATATTCATCTGATCATTTTTACTATTAATTATTTATTTATATAAATAAATATCATATTATATTTTGAATATGTATAATGGTATTGATAATGCTATAAAAAGTTTTGAATATGTTTGCAAAAAGGTAAATGTATATATTTCATTATGCTATATAAAAGATTAAGTTATTGATGATTTACAATGCATATTTGTGTTTCAATTTTGATTTTTCCTTTTTTTTTTAATATAATTAAATAACATTTATGTATCTATATAAATAAGTAAATATATTTCAGCTAATTATTTCTTTATTTTTAGTTTAATTTTTATAAATATTGCTGTTGAATTATGAGTTGGTAATTTATAAAAAATTTTTTTTTGTATTAATATTATAATAATTAGAATATGGATTGCTTATTGTATAAACGCTTCAAATTGCAGGCCAACTGACAACGTTCATTTGCTGTTACAAACAATTATACTCTCATATATTTCTTTATATCGTTAAGTGAACTTTATTACTATTTCTTTCCGACTTATTTCTAGGGCTTCATTGATTTTTATTTTAAAACAATAGGTCTTAAATGTTATCCGATATCGTAATGATAAATAAATATTTTGAATTCTTGTACACTTCAAGCAAAAAACTGAACTACAAGATTTAGAATTATGTATTTGTATTTATTGTTTAGTAGGTTCACTTAAGAAAACCTTACCATAAACGGCGAAATATAATTTATTGCGTTAATGTAAATGAAAATCGGGTTATATATAATATATACTAATTGGTATATTTTTTTATTTGTAATATGAATACAATGTAATTAGAATAATTTCACGATTAACGTTACGATTTATCTTCATCTAGTATTATTATTTTATATACTCTATTGTTATAGTTTTAATATTTTAAATTATTTTTATGTTGTATTTATATTTATAACATTTTATTTCAACGTAATTCCACGGATATTAATCAACTCCATTTAATATTTCTGATGTTAATCTTTTCCTGATTAATAAAAGTTTAAAATTCCTGAAAAAAATCAATCAATGAATTAATTGTACATTACGCACGAAAGTTTTTGTTACTGAAATCGTAAGGTTAATTATGGTCCACTCTATATTTGTGTATTTTATATTACTCATAACCTAAAGGCATTTTTGCTATTTTAAAAATTAACGTGCATATCAATTATATAAATTTTATTATATGTAATAATTATTTCTGAACATCCAAATGGTATTTGCAAGCTATAGAACTTTTCAATCACAAAGGACCTGTGTAGTCCTATTAATCGTTAGTCATACGTATAAGTTTTTTGGTCAATAACATCATATTATATAATTTATTGATTATATTTGTCTTTAGCAATGACTTTTATAATAATTAAAAATTTTGTATTTGTTTTTTTTTGTTTTTGTTTTTGTAGTGTGAATGAAAACATTCATACCAAAATTTTGATATATTAATTAACACTATAATAAAGAAAAATTAAATTATGATTCATTTGTTAAGATTTTTGGACGGAAAAGTAAATCATTTATATAAAACTTTAATTAAAACCAAAGAAAACTTTCAATAAGATAAAAATCTATTAAATAATGTATTAATCAAATAAATTAAATAAATTTTTTTCATAAACAATTGCTGTTTTTCAAAATTTGTAGAATTTACTAATAAACAGAAATAATGTTTTTAATTTATTTTTTTAATTACTTACGAAATGTTGAATTCTTAATAATTCAATCATATATTAAAATTTTTATAGTTGTACCTTTTCTCAACTTATCTTTCTGTGCCATTAAAATTCCGTTTATTTAAAAATATAAAATCGAAAAATTAAAAAGTGTATAAGGATTTTTAATTTGTATTGGTTTGCCATATAACTGTAGGCTTCATATAAGGATTTTTAATTTGCATTAGGTTGCCGTATAACATTAGTTGAAATCGCTCGTAACAAAAAATCAAAATAATTTAAAACAATTTACTTTTAATCAAAATAATTAAGATAGAGAAAGAAATAGCGTTCACACTGGCTAGAATTTGATAAGATTTGTATGTTCGAAAACGAATACGGTTTATTACTTACGAATTTTCCATATTTCACAAAAAAAAAGGGAAAATGTATTCACAAATCTGGGGAATGTCTGGCCAAAGTCAGCGTAATAAAAATGGGTGTAGATATATATTATAATCATGAAATTAAAGTGGTATTGTTTGAACTTTTAATTAAATAAAGTAAATAATCTAATAATTAGGCGTAAATTGGTGTTGATGTGTTTATTTAAAGTAAAAGGTTTACGATATTGTTAAAGAGATATTATTTACTAACTATTAAAGTAACTTCTTGTACTCTTTTCCTTATTCACACACTCGTTTATCAACAGTTTATGTTTTAATTCCTATATAGCACGTATACCTAAGCATATAAAAAATTTTGACTATTAAATATTTTAATGTCATTCTTTCTATTAAATAGCATTTGAGAAATAATATATGTGAAGTGAGTGCACATAAGGTCAAATGTTAAAACAAACTTTAATACATTAAATGTTCAACCAATAATTATAAATTGTTTAAATTAATAAATTATTATATTATATCAAATGTTAAAACAAACTTTAATGTTAATGTCATTAATAATTTTAAATTTTCCTATTATATGGAATATTATATTTATTATTATACAAAAATTGTATGTTATATTAAAATTTTATTTTATTTGTATTATTTAAAATTTGTATTAGTTGTTTTGTAAATAAACTATATGAATAATATCCAATAAAAATACATGAAATAAAATGATTAATTAAAAATTTAAATATTTTACTATTTTATTTAATTGTTTTAAGTTCACTTTCTGTTAATAATGTGTCTGTTATTTAAAAGCTGATGTTAATTTTTTATAAAAACAGTTTGTTGGTTTTTATATGTAAATTTATTTATATAGCTGTTTCCTATATAAAAACTTATATTCATATAAATAAATATATTTCATATCCGTATTATTGTTTAAATGAAAAACGTTTATAAAACCTTTTAAATAATGAACAAATTATTAACATTTTTTACGTTACTATTAAATAGTTAAAAAAAATACTAAATTATAATAATTAAATATGCTATTAAATATTTCATAACATTTAAACTATAGACATTTATCTAAGAATATTTTATTTTATTGCGAGGGAGCAAGAAGGAGAGAGAAGCACTTGAAAGTAAAAGGAAGAAAGTATTATTTTAGCAATTATTTAAATTATCGAAGCATAAGAATCATTTTTAATATGAAAAAAAAATGATATATTCTTTCCTATATTTTTAAATAATAAATAACAATAACAAGAAAAAAAATATAACACATCACATTCAATTAACTTTATAGCTTCAATATTTAATGATTAAAATATTAAAAAAACTAAAAATATTTCTGTATTTTTATATTTGAAAAAAATGCAGCTTTTTATTTATATTTAATTAGCAATTATAAAAAATTTTAAAGTTAGAAAAAGCTTAAAAAGTTAGAAATATTGATGTTTATGATAATGAATTATTTTTTTAATATTCCTTTGGTCCCTTTTTGCAACATAATTTTTATTTAATAAATATAAAAATTACTACATATAAGATGTGCTGAAATGTAATTATAATGATTTTATTATATTAGTTGTTATATATATATAAAAGGTAGCAAGAAGGGTATGCAAGAAGGAAGGTAAACAAAGGTAATATAGAATAGTAAAAAAAATTATGAAATCGATTATAGTAAAAACTGCATTTAAAGTAGAAAATTAATGATACATTATGAATTGTATTTCTGATAATTGGCTTTTAATTCCTGCTAAATCAAACTTATTTTTAGCTTTAAGTCATTTTATTTGTTGCCTTTTAATGAATCGTTATATAAAGATATTTTTAATTAATTTTGGAAAATACTCAAAATTCACTACAAAATTATTTGTATATATATTTGTTTTATATAATTTTTTTTAAATTGTCCTTATGTGCACTTTTAATACTTTAAAATATATTAATCTTTATAATTTAAGAAATAATAAACTTTAAATGAAAAAATAAACCTGCTTTTCGAAATTAATAAACTAAATCTTCCTCATAATAATTAATTAAAATGTTACGAAGTCTATATTAACATCCTCATTGTTATTCTATTATTATTTATATAGAAACAATATCAAAGATTAATAATAGAAATAATAGGAATGAATGTGTTTTTAACTTTTAATTTAGTTTTTGAATTAATACAGTCTAGTCTCACTGTTTCCGCGCCGTATTCTTTATATTCCTTATATTTGTTTTCAAGGTTTTTCGGAAATGTTTTCAAATTAAAATTCAGGACTTAAATTCGTACAAAAACAAAAACTTAATGAATTTTCTGTGCAATAAACTAAACTTGTGAATTTTCTTTTATAATAATATAAATATGTATATATATATGCTGAATATTTGGTTAGACTTAATTTTAATGGTCAAATTAAAAATATGTATATATATGGTTAGTGCTTTACATGTGTGCGCATGTTTTTTTTATTATCAAAATGCATTTAATAATTTCATTTAACTAAATAATTAAAATTAAAATATACTAAAATAAAAGAGATAAAATATATCAATTTTAACAAAACATTTTATTTGTTTTATTTATTTATTTTTTTTTTTTGTTTTTAATATATAGTTTTTTGTTTATAATAATTTTTTGACATACATTTACACATCATTATTTATAATTTTTTATCTAATTTTTTTATTTGCAAGATATTAATTTTTCTATGTTATGAATGAAATCGGTTGTTTTTGTTGTAGTTTTTGGTAATTTTTTAATTTACATTGAATGTGGTTCATTTCAATACAAATAATGTTTAAATATAATTACAATTATTTATTATATTTTTCACACAAAAAAAATTTTATTGATCAAATTTTTTTCTGCCTTGTTTTAGTTTTAATAGGTTTCAATCAAAAATGATTTTAGCATTCGTTTCTTACTATCATAAAAATTATAATTTAATTTATATTCTTGTTGTTAATTGTTTGCCAGTAACAAAATTTCTTGTTCTAATGTTCTTCAGTTTGACTTTCGACTTTTGACTTTTGACTTTTCGCTTTGTCAAATTACAATATTTTCTTTGTTGTGATTGTTGTTCTTTTTATTTTAATATTATTTATATTAATTTAAAAGTATATTAGGTTATTGTAGCGTTAAAAAAATTTTTACTTTTACTTTTACTTTTACTTTTTAGTTTCTTGATTTTTAATTGGTTTAATTTCCATACACCAATTTTATTAATGATACTTTCATATTGTTTTACTTATATTCTTTTAGCGAAAAAAGGAATTATATGAATATAATAAAATCACAAAAATAGTTGTTTGATCCAAAATCCAGTTTAGACCAAATTATATTCCTTCAGATTTGATTGAAGTATTGTGTCCTTTACAGCTGCAAACACAAATCTTATATTTTCAGTATCTGAAAAAATTAAACAAAACGTTAGCAAAGAGTTTATATTATTTTCAATATTTAAAATGAAAATAAGCAATTAGTTTATTCAATTATTTCAAAAATTCAAATATTTTATATCTAAAAAAATATATTAGAAAATTGCTTATTACGTTATAAAAACAGTACACACAAAACATTTAAAACAAAAATTGGTTTTAAGTTAACTCTTTCTTTCCAGTATATGGCTAATATATATATATATAGTTATATTAAAAATATTCTCAAATAATTTTAAATTTAAATATAAATAAATAAGTATTTACTCTTATATTATTATTATATTATATTATATATTTTATTATAGTATATTATATTTTATATTATATTATATTATAATATATTATATTATATATATATCATTTATATACATATATATTTAAATGCATATATTACTTTAATTAACATATACTATGCTGTATATTACTATATGCAAATATACAATTTTTAAACTATATAATATGCTTTGTGCACATAATCTACTAGTTATATATAAAATACAATATATAGAGTACAATATATGTAAAATACAATTATTTATAAAATACAATATATATAAATTTTGTATAGTTTATCGTTGCAAAAAGTAATTCTACCTTTTTATATCTAATTATTTATTTATTATAAAAAAATAGTTTTATATATATACATTGTCATGGTAAAAATTTTTTGATTACAACTTTTTCTTTGGTAATGCTTTAATTCAATAAGGAATACAAACAAACAATTATATTTTAATAAAACAAACAATATCAATTAATAAAAAAAATTATTTATAATTAAAATTACACTTGAAATTTTTTTATTAAGCAATTGTTTATATTTTTATAAGCGAAGAAATACATATTTTTACAAATTGTAGTTGTATTTTCAGACTTTGAAATATTGTTAATGTTTTGGTAGTCCGTAGGGATCTATAAAGTGGAGACATTGAAAAAATTTACAATACGTATGGATGATAATGACTGTGATTACAAGGTACCTGGTGTTTTTGTGTTATAATAACTCATTTTTAGTTTTAAAATATTAATTTTTTTAGCTAAATAAGGGTTTTTTCTGTCAGAAAGATTTTATCAAAAAATAATTTGTGTTTGGTCTTTTTTTACCATTCCTCGCAACCATAATTGCCATATTTAAATTTTTTTAAGGTAACTTTTATTAAGTAGCTTTACTATATCTCGTAAATCATTGCATCGATTTTATATAGTTAATATGTCTAAACCCTACAGTTTTATTGAGATAAGCCCAAAAATAAGTTACACACAATAGTCCAAACATATATCAAACTAGTCATTAGCTAATTTCATGTGAAAAATTATTTTGCTATACAATTTAAAAAAGTCATAGTAAAGATATATAACAATAACTGCGATACTTTGATATATATACCAAGGTAATTTATATTTTGATATTCTTTAAGTCTTAAATGCACTTTTGATATAGAGAATTTATTTATATGCAAAATATGTATAGTCTTTTATCAATAACATATTAAAAATTATAACAGAGTTAAAAAAATCAATATCGGATAAATCTTTTTCAAATAAAATTTAATAGAGTTTTCAATAAGTAAGGTTTCTATTATATATTATAGTCATAACTGTTATATTGAGGTTAAAATCAAAGTTAATAAAGTTTAATAGATATTAAAAGCCAATATTGTTCTGAGAGAAAAAATTCTATACTCTATTAAAATACTTTAATGTTTTATAGTTTCAAGAGTTTATGCTAATTTTATGTAGTAAAAAAATAGAATATATATATGGCAACCCAGTGAACAGAGTACTAACAATATCTTAAGCTTCTAATGTTATAATAATCTTTGACTAACTTTGTGGAGAGAATTATGTACAGATCCTGAACTGTTGAGTAAAAAAAAATATAATTTGGTATAAATGTTGTTACATTTTTATTAAATTAGCAGATATAATAAAGAAATAAACTTAAAACAAATCAAAAAACATCCTATATATATTATAAGCCCACCATATAACGAAACGATATTATATCTCAGGGCGGAGTCACTTGTCTTCCCAAACGACAAAGTTCTTGGGGACTACAACAACAACATAAAATACTGATCAACTTAGTGACAATATTGATATTTATTTTGTATTCTAAATACATTAAGACTGAAAAGTTTTCGGAAATTCTCATTTAAAATTCGCGCGCTGTATATTTTTCGATATTTTAAGTTTATGTAGTTTGGCAGCACTGTCCTTAATTACTATGCCAAAAATGAGCGCGATCTGTCAGACAGTTCGTTTACGGCAGCTGTTGAAACCAGTTCACCTCAGTAGTGCGTTGCGAAATGTCTTCGACGGTCGTACGACCGTCCTGAAAGGCTTTGTACCACTCATAAACTTGAGTTTTCGATAAAACTGATTCCCCATAAGCCTTTTGTAGCATTCGCAACGATTCTGCACACGAAATTTCGTTCGAAACACAAAATTTGATGCAAACTCTTTGTTCAATATTTTTTTCCATTGTTTTTTTCGCAACGCACTACTGAGGTGAACTGGTTTCAACAGCTGCCGTAAACGAACTGTCTGACAGATCGCGCTCATTTTTGGCATAGTAATTAAGGACATTGCTGCCAAACTACATAAACTTAAAATATCGAAAAATATACAGCGCGCGAATTTTAAATGAGAATTTCCGAAAACTTTTCGGTCTTAATGTATTATAGAATTTATAGACTAGTCTGAACTATTCAAAATATTTGTTCAATTACAAGTATTTGAATATTTTAATATATCGTGGATATAAACTTGTGAAACCTTAACTATTTGAAAAAGAATATTACATTGACTGCCGAGATAGTTAGTAATAATAACGTTTACATATTTAATAAATCAGGTTAAGTTAATATAGCTATTTTTCCAGTTGATCAACTTAGTTAGGAACTCTAGTTCAATATCATACTGCTCCTTAACATGAAATTCTAATTATTGTTACTGTTGTTGTAACCTGCTGAGACCTGTAAGCAGATAACATGAAAGGATATACAAGACAATTACATGGGTGTGCAAGTGGTGGATAGTGGTTGGGGGTGATGGAGGGGAAAATGTGGATAAGAGGTTGATTGGGTGGGTAGGATTTGATTGAACATGAACCCGGGTCCAGATGAAAAACTTAGTCACTTTAATGGGATGGTTTCAAAGATCAATTGGACGGAGGTTTGTGTGCTTTGTAGGACTGGAGAACAGATGGGCGAGGCCATGGAGAGTAAAGCTGCAATTTGGGCACACATTAGGTATAGACGTGTTTATACGTAACAAATAACTGCTTAGCACTTGGTCATATACTGATCTCAATTGAGCTAGGACAAGGGAGACGTCGTTCTTCCAAGGAAGATAACTTTAATCATAGTGCTAAACATAATAAATTTTTATAATAATAATAATAAACAATCGTTTTTTAATATTAGCAATAATAATGAATTTTGTAATAATAATAAAAGTTATAACAATAAAAATTATGGTAATAATATTTTAACAATAACAATAATAAACAATTAATTATTATATATATATTATAATTTATTTGTTATATATTATAATAATATACTAATTTATATAATTATTTATATATTATAATATATATTATATATTAATTATTATATATATATTTACTTTAAGTAGTAAAAAGTTAACACGTCGTAATACTTTAAAATTATTATTCTATTTCAATATGTTATATATACAAGTATATATAACTCTAACGCATATTCAAAAATTAAAACAACACTTAAATAAATTCATTTATTTATCGTATTTTTTTTTATAAATAAAATTCAATTACAAACGATAATGAAATATTTTGCTGTAATTATGAATATATTAAATATTATTACATTTAACCCAAATTGAACTCCTTTAGAGCATTTTGCATAATAGTATCTTTGACAGCGCAGAAGACAAGTTTAATATTTTCGGTATCTGTGATTTTTTTTTAAATTTGTAGTTCCAGTAATTGAAAAGTTTAAAGAAAAAATAATATATATAATTAGATATATTATAAATTATAATTGATATACGCAAACCATACTTATGAATTGTACATGAAAGCAAAGCAAATGCATACGCGGATTTTTTAAATCCTTCCATATATAATAATTGAGAATTACTAAATTAAAAATACTTAATAAAAATTATTACAACAATATTTATTTTTTTATTTAATCTACAAATCAACCATATACAGCCTTTCAACAATTTCTCATACACCCATTCATACCAAAATAAAAAGTAAATTTTACATAAACGTACGGTTACCTGTAGCACACGTGAAATGAGAATAAATAATCTTTTCGGAATCGGGGTTTAAGTCTACAAACATACGAAGTATGAACTCACGGGCGGCAATTGCGTCCCTTTGTGGACCTATGAACATTAAAATAAAAAACGAAAATCAAAGCAATATAGCATTAGAAAAACTACGTTTATAAGCAATAAAATATCTATTAAAATAAAAATATTATTTAAACTAGAATAATAGAATATTTATATGTCTAGCAAATTACACTATATTACAATATTTAAAGCGTCAGCAACTAGCAAGTACGATGTGTGTGTCATCTTTCTTTTTTAAATAATTTAATAGAGTAACCTGTTGCTGTAGTAAAGTGAGAATAGCATTGACGTTCTGGATCAGGATTGCACACTAAATATTTCTTCAGTATAAAATTTTTTGCACCCATATGATCACATTTGGCACCTTTGACATTTTTTAAAATTCACATCAATTTTGCGTTATATATAATGTATTTTAGTCAATAAATGAATGTAAAAAGACTTTCAAATTTCATGTATTATTTAAAATAATTAAAAAAATGATTTATAATTAAATATTTAAACTTACCATCATATTCGGGAAAATAATCTACCAAATGCGAATACATAATTTTTTCTTCTAATAAATCTTTCTTATTTAAAAAGAGAATTACTGATGAGTTCTGGAACCACGGATACGTGATAATTGTTCTAAATAAAGCTTTTGATTCTTCCATACGATTCTTTATTATTAAATTAAATATTAAATAGTATTAATAAATTTATTCTTCATATTTAAATGAATATGTTAACAAACCTCATTGTCAGATTCGAATAAAATTTGATCATATTCCGATAGCGCAACCAAAAATATTATGGATGTAACATTCTCGAAACAATGAATCCATTTTCTTCTTTCGGACCTCTGACCGCCCACGTCTACCATTCTGTATATGAAAAACAAATTTATATAATATTTGAATAAATAAAAAAATTTTGTTTTTTATTTAAGGTGCAAAAAATAAATATTCAAGCATTAAATAAAAAAATTAAGTAATTAAAGTTTAATAAAATATAAAAAAAAATATATATTAAATAATAAACCAAACCTTCTATAACTAGCATTTACCGTTTTCTAAGAAAAGTTCTGTAAAAATATTCTTTTCAAATTATTTTAAAATACCTAAATATTATTCCATCTAAATCAAATGGGTACTCAAGAATTCCAGTTGTTGGAACACGAGCACGTAAAATATCTTGTTCTGTTGGTAAATACTCAGCCGCTTCAATACGTTCTAAATCGCTTAAATAACTGAGAATAAATGATTTATTTATTTTATATTCTTAGTAAATGATTTTTAAGTCTTTAGATTAAAATGAAGAAAATTATTTTTCAATTGCGCTGTTATAGTAACAAAATTGAATGACAACGATGTGATTTTGACGTTTTACATTGATACTGGTTGGACATTAGTTTCCATCAACTCAACCGACTCTAATCGTCCAAATTTCTGATGAAATTAAAGCAACATATTTTAATAATATTAGCTTTTTAACATTCTATCCAACTAAACATATAAATCTCATAATTAAAAAAATATATCTTATTAATAGCTTTACCATTCCCATCTTAGTCTATTTAATCTTATCGATTATTTGATCTGTCGACTAATAAAAAAGGTTCAAAAAAATATATGAAGACTACATTTGAAGGACTTAAAGGTCCTAAGAAGTATAATATTATATTGAAACATATATATCTTATTAGTAATATATCTTATCAGTTCCTTATTAATAGCAATCTCTATTCTGATCTATCTAATCTTATTGATAAAATATTAGACACTTAAGAAGTTTCAAAAAATTATATAAAAATTTAATTTAAAGGTCCATTATATATAAAGGTTTTTAGACCAAAATGTGAAATTGGTTAAGAAATTGTATTAATATATTATTTCTATATTATATTGTAATGTTTAAAAAACTAACAAAAGAAACTCATTTATCAATACAAAAACAATACTATATATAAGATTATAGAATCATATGAACGGTATGCTAATATTATTTAATATTTTGTAAAAGAAAGAATAGAGAAAATTAATTTTAAATTTAAGTATGTAATTTTTAAGTTAGTAATTACAATAAAATTAGTTTAGAAACATGCAAAATTAAAGTTTTAAGAAAAAAACTTCCACCAATATGAAAATTTAACACTTATATACCCAACTATTATTTATTTAAATACCTAAATCGTATTTCTTCTAAATCAAACGGATATTCAATAATCCCCGTTGTCGGCACACGAACCCTTAAAATGTCTTGTTCGGTTGGTAAATAGTCTGGTTGAGCCACACGATCGAGGTCCATCAGATAACTATTATATTTTTTTAACAAAGTGTATTAATGACTTTATGCATGATTATATATTTTTTTTAATAAATTTTTTCAAACAATATATATTTTTAAAAAAAATCATCACTTATTATTATTATTATTAATAAAATCACTTACTATTTAGCTGAATCTGTTAGTTGATACTCTCTTCGTCGATCGTAGCATTCTTGTATACCAGTATCTGCCCATAGATTTTTGATTGCTGACAAAAATGGATCTTCAAAAGTCGTTACTGTTTCGTAATCAATACTCATAACCAAATCCGCAAGTTCCTAAGCGAGAAAAATTTTATTATTGTAATTAAGTATTTATACTAATTTATTAAGACTTACACTATGTTCCGCCTTTCCATATGAAATCTTTAACATATCCATAGCTTTGATCATTGATTGCATTGCCATGAATATATTTTGAAAAACTAATTTAATATAACCTCGTTTATCTTCATCAGAGTAACCGCTTCCGTGAATAATTCGCATTTGTTTAATAAACGTTGATTTACCGGATTCACCAGTTCCTGTTGAAAAAAAATATATATAGTATATATCAGATATTTATATATCTGTGTGGATAATTGATGATTTGCATAAAGGGCTAAAAAAACCATAATTCTGCTTACTAAAATGAATTATATCTGTAAGAATACTGATGAAGTTATCTTGAGACCTAAACATATTTCTTTCTCCTTGCAAACATTTCAGAGTATCAGTTGCAGGTAGCAAAATTTAATATAAAATTGATTATTATTTTAGGGGTTGCTTTTAAATTAGATCATTTTTAAATATATCCGTCACTATATTCAGATTGAACTAATATCTATGGCAGATATATGTTTTTAACTTCTTGGTGTTACAAGAATCTCCAATGATATGAATGAGTAATTGTACTTTCTGTTGCCGTAAGTAGTGGTCTTTCACCGTAGTTATCAATGCGATTAATGAGTCGTTCAACTATTTCCGTCAATCAAATGTAATTTTTGAGAGAAAAGGCGTTGTTCTTCTATGAAACACTGTACTCTCTGGAATATGACGCAGAGAGTAGTGTGGTATAACTTAAAAGCAAGAATGAGGAAATATGTGTGAATATTGAATTTAACCTGGATGCAGATGAAGGAAATTTGCCACCTCAATATGGATGAGCTATTAAGCAACATAATTCAAATGTTTGTGTATATATTTGGACAGAAAATCAAATAAGTGACGGGGTAGATCTGATCGCTTCTGTTTCTCTCACTGAGAAACAGAAGTGTTTCTAGTGAGACAAACCAGTTTTTAATACATTCCTTTAAATTTCCAAGTCTATTACAATATAATAAATAGCTTCTAGCCGTGACTGTGTCTATGTCACAGAAATCCAACTCAACAATGTCAATCAATTTCCACATCACCACATCTGTTAAAGGCTTCACAAGCAATCACATTAGTTTATGTGAAACTGGGTTACACAAAAAAAAACAGGTCTATTTGGCTTAGATTTTACCTAAACTGATTGTATTTCTGAATTATAATAGAATACATAAATTTAGGTATATATAATCTCTGAAAATATTGCAGTTAGTCATTTAGTAAATATATGTTTTCGGTAAATATTTTTAGAAAATCTTCTTAAAAGACCCGTTTACTATTATAGACCGTAATCGTTTAGCAATTAATTTCAAAAAAAAAAAAAAACATTTGTAAGGTTTCTAGGTTTCACATGTTGACTAAAATATTGAAATGTATAAACATGTATCACAATTACACTCATAAATATAAAAAATAATTTAATCTATATATTGATTACTTAAATGGGTGAATATTTTCTTTTATTAGTTATTCTATATATTGTAAGCGATATATATAGTTCAACATTCAATCTAAATTTAAGTTTATAATAGCTTTCTTTAAGTTACGTTTTTTTTTGTAATGTTTCCTCATATTGTATTAATATATATTATATATTTTATTGATATAACTTACCCAGTAGCAGTAATTTAAGTTCTCTTCGCGCATCTCGTTTGTCTCTACGTAATTGTCTTTCGATTTCTTGATTAATGCGCTTCTGTTCCTTGGCTTCTTCAGATAAACAGCACTCCATACTAACAAAATTTTTAGCTGCTTATGCTGCAAACTGTCCACTGTAGGCTAATATTTTTGTAAAAAATGCTCTTCCGTATTCAAAACTTTGGTTTGAATTGAGTTTAATCTAAGAGTGTTGTTGTTGCTAGTGTTCCTTCATATATTTTGTCGCTTAAAGTACATATATATATATATGTATATTTATAATATATATATATATATATAAATATATATATTTGAGTTCCGATTATTAATATTAAAATTATTACGTCTCCGTAATAAAGTTTTTCAATTCTCTTAACATGCAAATCAGTTTTGTTAAAATCCTTAAATATTGTTCCAACAACGTTGAAAGTTAGAGAGATTATTAGTTAATTTGTTGTTCGTGATATTCCTTATGGCTCAGCTGCACATTTAACCAGTTTCGGTAAATTATTCCTTATTAAAAAATTTATTAATTATAATTTATTATAATAATTATAATAATTTTGTTGAGTTATAAATTGTTTTAATAATTTATTTATTTTTGGTATCTATTTATTTATTTATTTATTATTATATTTTACTCAGGTATCTACGAAATAAAAAACGTTGCCTCTTGAACTGAGTTGAACAATGCTGAGGACGACATCGACGACTGTTTATGTTGTAAAAGTAATTTTAAAAATTCCATAAATACCTGCAAAAAGAAAAGTTTTGCTATTAAATTTACTATCTATTACTATTTACTTAGCTTAAAATTGTAACAGTAATGAAAAAATAAAAAACCGCTGTAAAACTAACCAAGTGTTGACACTTCGGCAGTTTTCGATGTAATGTTAAAATTAATTATTTTGCTAATATGTACATCACATTTTCTGCATACAAATAGACAAATATATTCGGAAATACAAATACACACAAGAAATGGTCACCTGAACCGAACCTAAGAAATAGACAAAAAAGAATCTATTTTTCCGATTTCCGTATTGCAGCAACTGAGTTTAGCGGTGGTGATTTTATTACGTACGGCTTCTCATCACAGAGGACGAGCACATGGACAGTGTTGAACGTATTATTACAAACAGACCATCATACCATAAAGAATGTATTCTAATCCAATTGTCTTGAACTTCACAGTCCAATACCGAGGTCAATACGACATATAGATATCACATGCAAACATATATATACTAGTTCAAATTTACATGTCTGTCAATAATATTACTGAAATGTTTATAAAACAAACATTGTTCTTGCCAATTACTTTCAAATTAATATTATTTAAGTTTTTAAATTATAAAGAATTTATTATTTATTATATGTTGCAGTGTTATTCACTGACCACAAACTATTTATCTACTGTTCATATCAACTTTACTATAAAACGCCATCTACGGAGAAACCACAAAATTTTTTTTTTTTTAAGAAATTCACTAAGTGAAATGTAATTCGATGACCTTGTTTTATATACATTTTTATAAAGATAAAATTTTTGTTTCTAGAACATAATACAACATATAATATTCAAAACAAATTGGAACATTGAAAATGTCTTGAATTTTCGACTTAAGTGCTTTCAGATTTGCTTAGAAAATGAACATATCCATTCTAATTTTGCACTAAATCTAATTAACGTTAATGCGCTGAGGTTGTGTGAAAAAGAAGTATTTTTTTAACTTAACAACAAACAAAATATATTTCCACAAACTGTATGCATATATAAAAATTATATATACATATATAATTATATATATACAAATATTTATATAATTTAGATATATAATCACATGTTTCCACACTATTCACAATGTTAGGAATAAAGGGTATATTATGTTTGTTAAATTGTTTGAACTCTTAAAAACGCAGTAAGAATGAGTAGTCTGAAACTATGTATGTTATATATATATATATATATTAAACATTGTTTAAATATATGACAGAAAATATCAAAAAAAAAATGTTTATGTCATACATTTTAATTCGAAAAGCTGCTAGTACCATTATTTAATATTTTATAAAAAAAAAAGAAATTTTTTACATACAAAAAGAAATATATAAATTTGTTTCCTTTTTTTTACCATGTTGATCAAAAATATATAGGTATGTGTCATTGATTTAATTAGAAAAAATGTACCCATAACATTGAATTTTTTTTTATAAAATAAAACAAATTTTATTAAGTTAAGTTTGCAGACTAATTGGTCAACTTTTTATTGTTAAAAATAAAAATTAATAAAAGAAAACCTCGATTTAACTCGATCAACTTTAGTTTAAAGTCATCATCAGGAAACTAAACATCATATTAAAATACCAATCAACATATTAATATAATATAATATAATAAATATAATATAATATAATATAATATAATATAATATAATATATAATATAATATAATATAATATAATATAATATAATATAGATAAAATAAAAAATATAGTAATATGTTATAATAAAAAAAATTAAAAATAACATAATAAGAAAATTTGAAATATAATATAAAAAATATAGCTCAAAACTATAAAAATAAAATATAATAAAAAATATAGCAATATAATATAATAAAAAATATTGAAATATAATAAAATAAAAAATATAGAAATATAAAATAATAAGAAATATAGAAATATAATATAATAAAAAATATAGTATAATATAATAAAAATCTAGTGATATAATATGATAACATGTATAGTAATATAATATAATAAACACTATAGTACTATGACATAATATAATATAATAAATAATATAATATAATAAAAAAAAATATTAAAATATAATAAAATAAAAAATAAAGAAATATAAAATAATAAGAAATATAGAAATATAATATAATAAAAAATATAGTATAATATAATAAAAATCTAGTGATATAATATGATAACATGTATAGTAATATAATATAATAAACACTATAGTACTATGACATAATATAATATAATAAATAATATAATATAATAAAAAAAAATATTAAAATATAATAAAATAAAAAATAAAGAAATATAAAATAATAAGAAATATAGAAATATAATATAATAAAAAATATAGTATAATATAATAAAAATCTAGTGATATAATATGATTACATGTATAGTAATATAATATATATTATAATATAATATAGAATATAATATAATATACAATATAATATAATATAATATAATATATAATATAATATAATATAATATAATATATATTATAATATAATATATATTATAATATAATATAGAATATAATATAATATACAATATAATATAATTTACAATATAATATACAATATAATATATAATATAATATAATATAATAAAATCTTATAATATAATATAAAATAATATATATTATATGGTATGGTATATTATATTATACCATATAAAAAAAGTAGTATAATATAAAAAGTGTTATAATATAATAATAATACGATGTCATACATAAAACAATATTTATAAAGTAATATAATATATAAAATAATATATATAAAGTAATAAAATATATATCATAATATAATGTAATACATAAAATAATGAAATGTAATGTATAATATATAAAATAATATAATATATTATATTATAAATAATAATACTACATTTTATTATAAATATAATAATAATATAATAAATATAATATAATATAAATATAATATAATATATATTAAATAATGTAGTGTGTAAAATAATATAATTAATGTGTATAATATATATTAATATAATGTAATAATAAATTATAATTAATGTAAAATAATTAATATATATAATATAATTTGATATATTAAATATAATATATTTAATTTGATTAAAACGAGTATTTGTATCGGTGTAATAAGAGTTTTATCGACACGAATTACATATTTAATAAAAAAATTATATGTATATAATATAATTGCTTATTTATTACTAAATATATATAATCAATTTCAACATAATATTGATAAATAATTATAGCTGATAATATATATATGTATATATTATTAATAATATAATATATATGTAATATAAATAAAACTAATATATATAATATAATATATAATATGTATAATAAAATATGTAATATGTATTATAAAACATGTAATATGTATAGTAAAATATGTAATATGTATAATATAATATATAATATCTATAATATAATATATAATATCTATAATATAATATGTATAATAAAATATATAATATGTATAATATAATATATATAATGTAATATGTAATATATAATATATATAATGTAATATGTAATATATAATATATATAATGTAATATGTAATATATAATATATATAATGTAATATGTAATATATATAATATAATATATATAATATGTATAATATAATATATATAATATAATATATATAATATAATATATATAATATAATATATATAATATAATATATATAATACTAATATATGTATATAATATATATATATAATATATATAAAACTAATATATATAATATAATATAATATAATATAATATAATATAATATAATATAATATAATATAATATAATGTAATATAATATAATATAAAATTTTGCTACAACTTCTAATATTTGTCTTCAATCTAGCACAGTTACTGTAAACTAAAGCAAAAAAATGTAATATATTTATAATATAAGTATAATAAAATAAAATATATTTTATAAAAAATATAAATTTAATAAAAAAAAAATTAGAGTGATTGGCAAACAGTTTATTCCTTTTTAAACTGCCTACGTGAAGGCATTGAAACTTATATCTGTTTTTCTACTTATGAGTATTTGAAACATAAAATTTCTTTGATTTGAATTTTATGTTCAATAAAAAAATAAATGGCTATATTTGCAAATTTAAATTAAAGAATTTATTTTTAAATACAATCAAACTTCACTATTAAATTTTAAGGGTACACAATCACACACACCACATAATTTTTATCGCATTCAATTTAATTTACTTGTGGTTTCTCGTACTCATGTATGCATATTCATTGTGTGATCATGCCTTTTTCAGATGCATATTATACCTCATAATAAGATAGCTAAACCACTTTAATAATATTTATAATATGCATTAATAATAACATGTAGAGATGCGTAAAGACATTTCTGGAGTATATAAAATAGATAGTGGGTGAACTCAATATAATACAAAACTCCACACATACAAACCACATAGTGGCTCACATGCTAATATAAAATTATTTAAAAGATACTTTTTAAAATTTAACATAATGATTAGCCCGGTGTGGTCTGGAAAGCTCTGATCTAACATATTCGAAGAATTGTACATTATCTTTATAAAGAGATCTAGTAAAAGTCGTTAATATTTATTTTAATGATCTGTTCGAATGTAAATATATCATGTTCTGTTAAGAACGCGATAATACGTAGTTTGAAGAGAAAGTACCCAATACTTTTGATTTACTGATTTACTGATTCAATGCAATTCAAACCCATATTATGTAGGTTATTTTCAGAATACATAGGGAAAGTTAAGTAATTATATTTTCAAATTTATAAAAATTTTTTAATTTATTTTTCGACCTGGCTGTAATGGTTTTTTATATATTTTTAAACTCCCTTTATAGCTTTATGAACAAAGACCAGAACTTAATTTGGAGAAGAGCTCCAAGAAACAGATTTCTCCAGTGCGTTATTAAAGCTGGACAATCACAAAGAATATGCATAGTTGTTTTCTCATTCTCAAGACATAAATCCCACATACAATATAGATTATAAAATTTAAGATATTTTTATAAAAAATTTTAGTATTTTTTATAGTATCAGTTTTTAACTTATAACCTATTCACATGCATGGGTTAATCTTCATTAACTGCATAATTGAATTGAGTTTTTGTTATTCTCCACACATATATTTGTTATTTTAAAACCTATTTACCTAGTCAAACCTATTTTAAAACAGATTCTCGTATTTCTTTTTATCATATCTAGTTAATAGGGATATTTCCAAAACTTCTAATATAGGCTTCTTTAATTCATTTTTCTTCTTGCAAAATTATATATTTTCTAATTCATGTATTTCGCTCAAGTTACTGATTGTTATCAGCAAAAATAATCTTAACCTCGGGAACGAGATTAATTATTATAGTGTGAATATGTAATTAGCTTACAATTTATAACATATTTATATATGTTATATAGCTTAGGAAAACATATATATATATATAGATATACTGCCCCTTTAAAAACTATGGATGACTAATATATTTTCTAATGAAATGACACAGAGCATTTACATACGATATCAAATGTGGAATAGATTTTGGGTTTCATATGTTCTTGAGCAACTGCCAAATATATGAATCCATATTAAATATCATATATTAAAAGAAAAGATTAAGAATTTGCCGAGTTCAAAATTTTAAAACTGTATTAATATCCAATTCAAACTATTTAAAGCTATTTGTCTTAGATACAATAGCAAAATATTGGGAACAGTAAACAAATTTGATTAACCTAAACGATCTGTGAAATATCGTCTTTGTGTAAAAGGAATGAAGTTTCGTATCATATTCTTTGAACGCAAGACCTGTATGGTCTTCATATAAATTTATGTAAAGATCCAAAACTAGATAAAGTCTAAATAAAGTTAGATAAAGTCTAAATCCAAAACTGCTATTCTTTAGAAGCAACCTCAAAATATTATCAATTATATTATATATAGTTATATTATACATAATATATAAATATATTAACTGAGATATTTTTGCAAATGTACTTATTAAAGTAATAATAATAATGTTAATATTCGTATAAAATATATTTATATTTTGTAAGAAATAATGAATATTTTGGTTATTAATTATACATTAAGACTGAAAAGTTTTCGGAAATTCTCATTTAAAATTCGCGCGCTGTATATTTTTCGATATTTTAAGTTTATGTAGTTTGGCAGCACTGTCCTTAATTACTATGCCAAAAATGAGCTCGATCTGTCAGACAGTTCGTTTACGGCAGCTGTTGAAACCAGTTCACCTCAGTAGTGCGTTGCGAAATGTCTTCGACGGTCGTACGACCGTCCTGGAAGGCTTTGTACCACTCATAAACTTGAGTTTTCGATAAAACTGATTCCCCATAAGCCTTTTGTAGCATTCGCAACGATTCTGCACACGAAATTTCGTTCGAAACACAAAATTTGATGCAAACTCTTTGTTCAATATTTTTTTCCATTGTTTTTTTCGCAACGCCCTACTGAGGTGAACTGGTTTCAACAGCTGCCGTAAACGAACTGTCTGACAGATCGCGCTCATTTTTGGCATAGTAATTAAGGACATTGCTGCCAAACTACATAAACTTAAAATATCGAAAAATATACAGCGCGCGAATTTTAAATGAGAATTTCCGAAAACTTTTCGGTCTTAATGTAGAAAGGAATATATGGTATGTTATGTTATCGTTCCTTCTGGTATGTACTTATCAGACTATGAATAATTGTATAAATAATTTAAAGCTCAGCTTAATTCAATTGTTCAGTAAGCGTATGAAATTTGACAATGCAATTTGTGCTCATTATATGATTAACATATTTTATTTATAGTTTTTTTTTTTTTTGTATTCTGTTAGATTACAGCTATTATAAGAGACACTTTAAATGAACGCTTTCATAATATAATATATATGTATGTACATTTAAATGAAACGTTTATACTACCTAAGAGAGGAGGAAATCTTGTGGTTGATTGTTTATTTGTGATTGCTATTGAGTCGCTGCGGTTTCTTCAAATTATTTATATAAATTTTAATAAATTTAATGTTTACAAAGATAAAAAGTGTGAAATAAAGCATCTTCGCACAGTGGTCTAAAATCAATTTTAAGCGGTCAAAATTCTATAACTTAAGAAGTACAAAGGATTTTTTAATCATTTTGAACTCAACTCTTTAAAGGGTTCACTAGCACTACCGTTATCAAATAACTGCATACCAGAAATCCACATTGGTTTTATAATGCTGTTATTATTATTATAGATAGGCTGTGCATGCACTGCGACTTGAAAGATCTTTTGCGTACTATAATGCTGTTATACAAAAGTACTTTATATTTTAAACTCAGGCTACTGTAGAATTGTAAGAATTATTATACAACCGTTAGGAGAGGTGCGGAATTACTTTTAAGTGCTTTTTTACTCTTTTAGTCTCTAGAACTCAAAATTTGTATACTAGATGGCAAATCATATATATTAATTGTTCTAAAGAAAGTAACAAAATGTGAGAAAAAATTCTCATCGGTCACACTCTGGTTATTCTTGCGTGTATAGGATTCTCTAAAATATCGTAAACCTTTATTTCTTTTTCCTTATGTCGAATATTTTTTTCATGCAATAAGATTTTCCGTATTATCTGAAATATTTTATCCATACCACACCAGAATGCAAATTTTTCGGCATTAAATCCATGCAAGATATTATCTCAATGATTATTTTGAACTTTGAATTCATCAGTTCTCTGTTGGATCCTGTAATATTTGTCGTAATTTCTAAATTTCTGAATAACCGGACTGTCTTTCCATTACTGGAGTAGCCTACAACTTGTTTAGACTACTCTACGAATACACCAGTTCAGTATGCTTTTTACTTTGATCGCTTTGGTTTATTTTTCAAATGACATCTTCTTGATCCTGATAACTCAAAATCAAGAATATTATTTAAGGATATTATTTCTGAATTGTATTCTTGTATAAAAAAGACAAATTCTGAATTCTAAAGTTTAACACCGTTCATTCTTTGTTTAGTTGACTAGATGTTCTTTCGATCATACAAATAATATAACTTGATGTAAGATTAGTGTCTATCAAAATTTGACAAAGTTTTCCATCTATGATTGTTGTTGTTGTGGTTTGAGTTAGTGCTATTGCGCACTTTAATCTTTTATGCTTGGGGGGCTTATCCCAGCCCCACACCAAACTTTAACTATACTCGAATTATTATTTTATTTATCTTTTAACTGATAACGGAACGGAGATCAGCATATCTACGATTGTCTGTCTTTAAAAAATCTATATAAAAATTCACTTAATTGCCAATATATCTAATGACTCAATTTAAATAAGTATACATTTTTATTTTAAAACAAGAGTTTCACTTTCTTTTCTATATCTACTCTTTATGAAGTTAATCAAAGATGTGCATAAAAAGTTAATTTAGCAACTAAGAAGATATGATTTCAGTATTAATTCTTAAATTTATGTTAAATTTTTTAATTTAAAAATTATTGACCTAAAATTTTAGAACTTTTGACCAATGAAATCGATTTTTGTACCACTGTGCGTCGTTAAAAAATCTAATGATAATGGCGCATAATACTTTTAAATATTTTTCTTTTTTAGAGATAAAATTAGAGATAAGTGATTAAGCATACAAACACTTGAAATGTTTTGCGCCAGCAGATTTTTAAAGGAAATTATTTTCGCTATGCACAATTAAAAGGATTTTAACATTATCAAAGATATTCAGATACAATAACTAACCCTATTAATAAGTTAAACAAAACATCCACAGATAGTGAATATCTTTACTTAATTATCTTAAAATTATTTGTAAAAAATTATGCATGAAATTTTTGAAATATCGTTCGGAAGTCAAGAAACTTCCAAACAATATACAAGGGGGGTTCGGGAACGCAAACCTCTTCTAAAATATTTTGAAGTATTTTACACGAAATATAAATTATTTTTTCAATATCTTTGTATTATTTCTAAATACGCCTTATGCCAATTGAAATTTATCATAATTATGAAAAATGTTGATAATTATAACAACATAATTATGACATACAGTCAACAGAAAGAACTGAAAGTATTCTTATTTTTTTTTGTATATTATAATTATGTTTACTTTATCAAAAACAATCATTGCCGTAGAGTGATAATATACTACATTAAACATAATTAGAGTTAATAAATACATAGCGTTTAGAATTTTGGGAGCTCCATATTTGGATTATGAAGCATACTATTATTAATAATCCTGTAGAATTGTTCTGGTAACTTGACTTATATTCCAAATAAACTTATATTGACTTATACATAGTACATTACAATAACATCTGCAAAAGTAGTACAAACACCGAAGTGGTTGAATATTTCTGTGGGCGCTCAAAGTCGGTAGTTGTTGTGGAAAGCATAAAGAAGTCTGTAACATAGTTTTGAAAGTCTAATCAAATCGAATTTCTAAAAAGAATTGTATCTCTTAAATAAACCGGCGACTTATTGAGTGATGTGTTCTGTCCTTAGAAACAAATATCGTTGTTCCACTATATATACTAGGTAATCACCTATAATGGACCTCGTACAAATAAAGAGTTGACAATATAATATAATGTGTATCATAACTTTAATTTCATTAGTAGTGATTGATTACAATCAGATACATATTCGACAAATAATAAAGATTATAAGGTTTCACATGTATTGCGTAATTCTATAGGTTATACTAAATCTTTAGATAATGATTCATTTAAAATTTAATCTATATGCATTATATTTCAATACTTTTTTAAATCTTTAATTAATAATACTAAAGCAAAAAAAATCTGAAAATATTGGTGGCCGGAGCGCATATCTAATACTGATCTTTAGGAACACACGAAATCCACAAGGTTGCTTAAACATGGCAACTATCTAACTATGGGTCAGGAGCTTAAAGACGCACAGTATTCCTGGAACCAAATTTCGAGAGAAGCAGGCAACAGAGGAAAACTTAGAAGAATCGTTGTGGCCCTATGTTCTATTAGGAGAGAAGGACAGCAGTAAGTAAGCAAGTACATAAAAAAAAACTTTCTTATTTTGGTGGTTCCAAGCGCGACTGGAACGTAGATCCTTGGTCGAATACGACCATCAAGTGTTGTGCACCATTCACGAAGGAGACTTTATCTCCGAGGGTTACCACAACTTGTTTTGGTTATGAAGACATACCGAAAATCAACTGTTTCAAATATCTTCTTCTTTGCTCGATGAAACGCGAGTTATTTTCTAAAGCATTTTTACTCAATAGTAAAAGTGGTCTCTGACCACTTTGGTGAGCCAATACAACAAATATTTTATTAAATTAAGATAATTTTCAGGTGACTTTGTAGAAGTATATTATGAAACTTAGCATACTTTGCTGACGGAATACATACTGCACTTTTTTTTAAGAGAGTGCAATACACAATTAATATGAGCGTCCACAGAATCAAAGAACTTCACTGCTGTATCTTTAAAGTACTTTTGCACACTCTCGCTTCTGAAGTCATTGTGTATATCTTCATTTCTGACATACCATAGAGCTTTTAGCATACGCCTCAATACAGTATTATAATAAATTTGAAGTTTTCTAATGGTGGACGGAACAGTATTGGTATGAGAAATACATGCATAAAGTAGTATAAGTCTAATTACTTGAATATTACTTGCTTATAAGGGTTAATTTTATTTTTTAAACTTAACAGTCCTTATATCAATGGCTTTAGAGCATTTAGAATCATATTATAAGTTAAATTTTTGATCATTAATTCTTTAGCTAAGTTTACCTTTTATTTGAAGTTAGACCTAAGTATTTTACATTATCTCTCCATTCAATTTTAATATCTTCTCCAGAACAGGACCTATAACCTTACATAATCTAAAACCAATAATGTATATGACCTAATCTACAATATAGGTAATTGAAAACGATGTGGTTATGTTCTATGCATTTTTTTAAGTACACATACTACATAACTATGAACAAACACATTACTTAAATAAAAAATATGTTGTCAATAATAATGCAATTATAACAGAATTAGTTTTCAATTCAATTTGTTGGCATCAAATTCGTATGCATTCCTGACTCAAACAATGCACATTTTGTGCAGATATAAGAAGAGAAAATTAGAACAAGCCACAACTGGGAGGGAATTTAATTAAAATCTATGGAGTTAAATGCAATTAGTGTTTGATTTGATTTACTCTTAAAATATTCTATAGATAATGAATATTGTGTATTGTGTGTTGCATCTTAAAATTTATTTTCTAAGGAGAAAAATGTTAACCTTATGCTTCTATATTGAAAAAAATATATGAGAGCGTAATCAATTTATACATAAATTAGTTATTAATTACTCTTATGAAATACATTACCATATTTCTTTAATGATTGAGATAAGTAACAGAGGTGAATATAGCAAAATATAAAAGTTGATTTAAATTCACAGGTACAAAATTATTTAAATTAAGTAAATTCACCAAATTGCATATATGGCAGAGCTGAGAATGATAACGCGGAGTATAAGTTCTACCAATGCAAGTTCTTAAGGGACTTAAGGGTGACGGCAAAAATGCTCGAAAACAAATCAAACTGGAGGCTAAGTAGATCTAAACAGCATCCAATGTTGTTTAGCGTGATTACATACCTTGAACGCTCAAAATCACAGAAGAAATTTCCACCGGCAAAAATTAAAGTTGTATTTGGCATAAATTTACACTTGGTAAGGAGCGAGGCCAATCCAACCTTTGCTGATCTTTGGCTCACAGCAACCGGTGTAAATAAGTTGCATAAACGTCGAATGAAAGTAAAATACAATCATTCTCTCCGCGTAAGTTTGGGTATAAGCACAACCACCACGAAACTACCAACCTCAATTGTTTGACAATTGACAGTCGAAGCTCCGGGCACTAACATCCGTGGTACCAAATTTACATTTACGGTTGGATGACGCAAGTGAATTGCACCAAGTGTTATTCACACTCGAAACAGTATCGGAATGGCGCTGGGATTTTAGTCGGCTCTTACGACAGGCGTGCTTAACCTCGAGAATATTCCAACCGTTTACCGAAGAGAGTCTTAAATGACTAGTAAGGACCCAATCTAACCGAGGTAACATTAATCTAATCCCTGGGGGTCTAGAAAATCTCTAGAAATGAGAGGAAGGGGTTTTGTTCGTGAGAGTCAAGCACTTACTTTCCGGGAGTACAGTTTATGCGTATAGGCATTACTGTCCTTTCTGCCGCACGAAAAAACAATTTATTCAAAAAAAAAATCTGGAAATTATACCCCTTCCGGTGTTGTTTTGTTCTCAGAAAAAAATGTTTTAAACCGATTTTTAACTAATGTAAATATAAATAATTAATATATATTTTTTTCACTTTGTACTCACCAATTACACGTATTTGATGACAAACTTAAATTCAAACATTTAGTCGTTTTAATAAAGTTATTTGTTGTTTA
Source organism: Teleopsis dalmanni (assembly GCF_002237135.1). Classification (NCBI taxonomy): domain Eukaryota; kingdom Metazoa; phylum Arthropoda; class Insecta; order Diptera; family Diopsidae; genus Teleopsis; species Teleopsis dalmanni. The sequence goes on along the minus strand of NC_051847.1, from coordinate 25,850,183 downwards.
TTAATATATTTTGTTTGATTTTAATTTGTTTGTTGCTTATAATATAATTATAAGTAAAGTTGTTTAAAGTAAATCCTTTCCGTTTCCCTGCAGAACTATTATATTGCTATCGATCTCTGGTAACTGTTGCTCTCGTTGCTAGTACAAAATTGCGTTAAATTATTTAACGTAACATTCTTTCATGTTAATCTTATTTTTATTTTAGATCATTTGTTTTAAAATTATTATACAAATAAATATTTAATATTTTTGCAAATATTTATAAGGAACGTGTACTGCTGTTTGGTGCTGAATTATTTTTTTTTGTATTAATTATTAATTATTAAAAAACTTCTCTAGTATCTAAATGCCACAAAATTTCAAATTTCAACACTTAATTATTTTAGCTCGCCATTCAGCTTTGAATATATAAAATGCATATTTATATATTTTTTTATGTATGCATTAAAGTAATCTGCAAAAGATATAAAATAATAATTTCAAATAAAATATACTATATAAACTATCAATTTCGTAGCCAAATTACATATTTTATGGTTTTTATTTTTATTTCTGTTTTGTTTACTTTTTCTTTTATTTCTTATCCATTATTAAAATTCGTAAGGAATAAGAATTTAACTTTTATCAATGAAAGATTGACGAACAAAGAGAATGAAATACGAGAAAAAACCAAAAATTGCGTGACAACGTTTCGTTTACAATTTATTGCACATATTCCTATAAAAATTCTACACTTGTCCCGCTCTTACATCATTCATTTTATGTATACTGCCTTAACGGCCAGAGAGAAATAAACATTTTGCCCAATGTTACCGACGAAACGAATACATACAAGCAGCAATCCAATTGGACGGGCGAGGTCCAATATGAAAAAAAAAATTATGGAAAAATTTTATAAAATTTAATTGCTTTTCTTTTCACAAAACTTATATGGCCAAATTACCACAATTTATTAAATTTATATTAACTTTTTTTTAATATTTGTTTATATTAACACCATTTTAATTTAATATACAAGTTTTTCCAACCATAAAAAAAGATGTATTTAAATGCTTAAGTTTGATCAATTTCAATTTATTAATTTATTTTATATAGTAATTAAGGGACGCACCCTGCTAGATTATTTATTTAATAATTTTAAAGTTTTTTAGCTTCCGCCGAACGACACACGAAACCGGCCACTGATCTGAATATTCCAACACACCAAATTCATTTTACACACTAAATGTATAAATGAATAAAAAAAAGTAGTTCTCAATTGTTTACTTAATCATATTGCAATAATAAACCGAAAATTCGGTTCACAAAATTGTTTTAGCACTATATTACTCTCTTTTCTTTTATTGAATTTCTTAGTCCTTATTTTCACGAAAATATATTTATGTAAATTCACACAAACCCTTTCCTTTATAAAACTTTAAAATTTACTTGTACTTTCAACAGAGAATAAGAAAAACTTTATATACTTAAATATTTTTGCATTACAATTAATTAATTTGAGCTAAATATTTATTTATTAAATTTTTCTTAATAGTACAAAATGTAGAAGAAAAAATTCTTCTTCACCACACACACACGACTACAAACGACAAGATGAGATATCAGTCACGAGCCACAGAAGAATTTTTAAGTAACGCCGTTGCTAAATAGCTGTGCAGCGCAGCAAAAAAATTTATTATCGTATACTACCAGAATGTGATTGTCAAATTTTTTATTATTATACTTAATATAACAATAATATATTTCAAAATATATGTAAATCTATTAAATAATGAAAAAATGTAGTTTCTTTATAAATAACTTTACATTATATATATATATTTATTATATGTTATGTTAAATAAAAATAATTACTTATAATAATAATTATAAGTAGTTTTACATTTAGTTTTATACAATCTCTTTTTGTATAAAAAAAAATTATTATATTATTTCAAAATTTTTTAATCCTAAAATTTATATTACAATTAGAAATTTAGCTTGTTAAAAAAAGTTGATGAATGAAAATATTTATTGTGTATCAATTTTTAGCTACTTATATCTATTTTTCAGCAACTTGTCTTTACTTCAAAAAGTATTTTACTAAGTCTGATCATCATTATTTACATTGACAAGATTGGGTTGACACCCATATTATAGCCAAGAAGTCAGTTTTATAAATAACTTTAACATGTTAAGTTGTAATTTTTTAATCCTGCTTTCAATTCTGAAACAATTTCTTCTAGTTCCAATCAAGGTCGTTCGTCATCATAGTCACCTATCACTTCAGACTTAATAATTGGATTATGATTCATTTCCACGATGGAACTCAGACTCAATTTCTAATTGTAAGTGACATCATTATACTGCTTGTTTGTTAATCAAAATATCATTTCATTTATAGAACCCACAATAATCAACATTCGTCTTTTCTAAATTATCTAAATGTCATTTATTTCAGTAATTTCATTTAGATATGCAATTTGTTATTTCATTTAGTTTCTCCGATTGTGATGATTATGTATAAGTTCACCTTAATGAGATCTATGAACGAAAAATAGTTAACGAATTTTCTGAGGTTGTCATTTTTCCTTCCGTAACCTTCCGTTTTTAGGTTACGGCGTTTTTGAAATCTTAAACACATTTTATTTTTTAATTATGGATAAAATTATGTTTAAATAAATTTTATTTTTAATTCCGTAAAATTCTTTCAAACTTTCTTTTTGCACCTTTTATTGCTAGAAAATTAAAAAGATGTGAATTTATTTTCTTTCTAAGATATAATTGAAGACTTCATTGTAATATATTAATTATTTATTTCAGACTACAAATTTGCAATAAGAAAATTCAATGAGAAGCACTGGCAACTCTATATACGTATATTAAACATGTACATATATATTACATGTATATTAAAAATTTTAGAGTTTTATAATTTTTTATCTAAAAACTAGATGTTCTTCACGAAAAACTCAAGTTTCGGTTTTGTATATTTTATGATCAGAATAGTTTGATATATATTTACACATAATATTAATTAGTACGTATTAAAAGAAATTCTCAACATTCTTTAGCTTGGCAACTCTAAAAGTAATTCTGTTGTTTACATAAATATAAGTGTCACTGCTAATAACAGAATTTTTTTAACATGTCAGAGATATATCTCTGAATGTATGATTAAATGTTTTTGCGATTATATACTATATACCGTTTTAAGTATTTTAGATGGTCTTCCTTGGTTTAAATAGCAAATTCAATCTTTTAGCATAATTTCCTAATCCGTAATGGCCTGTAAGCAAACTTACCATAAGACCGATTTTTACGGGGCATCTCAATGAGAAAATTGGTTTTCTTTTAGTGGAATGTGGCCAGATTGTATACAGATGCCTACTTATCTTTTCCCATCTTTTATTAAAAAGTTTAGCAGAGAAAGAAATCAGTAACAATTTGTATGATTTAAATGATATGCCTAGATTTTTTAGGTGTTCCGAGTGAAGTCGTAAAGCATTCTTTCTGTCTAGTTCGTCTGCTTTGCAATTGCCGAAAATATTCTATGATCGGGAACCTAGATAAGAGAAATGTTGAGCTGCTTTCAAGCAGTCTGACTAATATTATATATATATTATATAAATAATATATATTAGCTATATAGTATATTTATATATTCGTGCATTTCAAATGGTGCATTCGTTATTTTGTATAACTAATTATTCAATATATTATTATTCTACATAACGAATACACAATTAATTTTTTAGAATAGTCAATGCTAAAATTATTTCGTGCATTAATTTTGAAACTAATTAAATTGGGCATTTGTTATATTGTTAATCTATTGTACTACTAAAACCTTATATTGCCAAATATAAGATATTAGATAAAATTTATCTATCTGTATAAATCTTATATATATATTATAATATATTAGTTAAACCATATATGATATATGATTAAGTTAAAATAAACACAAAATGCTTAAAGTTTATTTATTTTGTATTTGTAAATTTTAATAACTTATTAATTAAATGACAAAATAACATATTTTTTCGAATACATTATCATTAATTATATTGTATATGTGTTCTTATTATTTTTGATTCAGTTACCTTTACACTTCTTTGTTGTTGATTTATGTTGCATATATGACAAGATATACAAAATGATAAGAATGTAACAAATTATTTTTAATATTCAATCATTTTATGGTTTTTGACACAGTTTTAAATAATTAATATATAAATGTACTTACATATACATAAATACATATATATATATATGCATAATTTATAGATTTAGTATATAATAAAACAAGTTTAACATAATATAAATTAATCTTTAGGAAATAATATTATAAATTAATAAATTAATCAAATCAAAAAAAAAAAATAATAAAGAAAAAACGAAAAGAAAACAAAAAACAATTAACAATTTTAGTAAAAATTTGTAGCAAGTTAATGGCTTGTTTGACTGACCCAAAATTGATTTTTATTATCAAATGTAATTTAATATTTAAAAAAAAATTACTTAAAAATTTATTGAAATTTTGTGATTTCTCAACTTGTTACTAAATATTATAAAATTTGTAAAATTAGTATTATTATTTGCCCAAAAAATTCCTGAATACAGGTTGGGGGACTAATTTGATGTTGACTATTAAAATATTTTACACATTATTAAAAATGCCTTAAATATTTCAATAATGGAAAAAATAAATAAATATATTCTATAAACATTTTAGAAATTTTCATATAATAATAAACAATAAGAAAGTTATTATTTGATAAAATTTTTATATGTGTATAATGTATTCATATTCACACAAATCATTTTAATATTTTTATATTTATACATGTATATTTTTAATTTAATTACGTTTTTTTTTTATATAAAAAATCAACAATAACAAAAGTTTTTACTTATTTGTCTAAAGATTCTTCTGTTTTAAATTTCTTTTAAGTGCGTAAATTAACAGTTTTATTGATTAAAAAAATTTTATTATTATAAATTTGGAAGCGCATTTTTAAAAAGGTAGGTCGTTCGAATAAACTTTATTTCCAAACATCAAAAATAATTAATAATTGATTTATAAAATAAAAGCTGCACTTGAAATATTAAGAATATATCATTTTTTTCTTTAAATGTAAATATTACTGACCAAAATAATAGAGAATAATATATATGTATATTAAAATTAAAATATTTTATGTTCAATTTAAATAAAATACAAGTATTTTGATCTGTAGAAAATATACTATGAACGGGTATTTGAAAAAATAACAATTTAATTTGTTTACATTTCTTTCAAATAATTTTTAGTCATTGTTAATAATTACAAAAAATTTCGTTATTTTTTTCTTTTTTTTTTTGATGAATAGATGATGCTTTTGTTGTTGTTTTTATATTATTTTAAAAATTTCTCCTTCTGCTGTATATTGCTTTATATTGGTCTTGTAAAGTTAGCAGGGAAAAGACCTTTCTCATTAGTGCCTTCTTTTTGTCCCATAAGCCATCCTTCTTCCTGTAAATTCGAAATGTAAAACTATGTTCAATGGATATAAGGAAATGTTTACTTATATGTAAAAACATAAAACTAATTATCTACAAACAAATATTTTAATAACTTTTTAAACATTCATTAACTTTTTAAAATCATTCATTATTTGAAAACAAAAAAGGTTATCGTAGATAAGGTTAATGTGGTAGTCGACCTAATTGATCAACTCACTTAGATTCTATGCTTCTGATACCATTGTTTAATGTCAGTTCATCAGTAACTATATTTACTCATAAACCCATTTTGAAGCTCTTCGATAATGCAGGGTGATGTTAATCTTAGCGCTTAACATCTGTGTGAGAGACAAATACATCTGCGATTAAAAAGTCATCCTGCTTTTAGCTAAAGCCCAACAGTTGTAGAAAAACGTTTTCAATATTATTTAATCCATCCTAAGAGTGTGCGCAGTCTGATATTCCTGGTGTAGAGCCATTATGCGCAAGAACGGTTAGCAATATGGGTTGCCATAGATCATATTAACAACCATATAAACTGTATAATATTGATTAACCATACCAAAATACCAAAAAATATGTATGGATAATATCCCATGGCTTTACAAAATTTTATGCTAGTCTTTATAGATATGGATATGCAATCGCAGTATACGAGAAAATAAGATGTTATTTCAAGAAAATTGAAGTACCAGGAGTTTCAAACCCAACTTTAAAAAATGGTTGCTAAATATGTTTTTACTTTTCGTCTTTATTTTCTAGACATATATCACTTACTAAATATATCGGTCGGAAGAATTGTGTTATGCAGACAGTTATGGTCACTTCTAGCAAGAAATTGTTGTTGGTCACATCAAGAGAAAAATTTTTATTAAAATTTGGACACGGCAACGAAGCTTTTTGTAACTCACCACTAGAGTAAAATGAGTGCTAGACAGTAATAAATAATTTAAGAGTAATTGTCTATGTTTTTAATTTAGACACAACCAAAAAGTATAAAAATAGTAATAACGATACATAATTAACAATTGTGATTTGACTGTCTGCATAACATGGCTTCGCGGATATGACCAAAAAGAGCGTAAAAATGACGTGATCATGCATTATACGACAATTTGTATTACATGGCCCAGGTGACTGATTTTGGTTGACTTAAGTGGCGGCAGAACTTCCTCAACTGTCAAAGTAACGCATAGATGTTTAGTGGTTTATGAACTACACACGCTATAATAGGAATATATGTTTCAAATCAAGCTTGCGCGATTGTTAAAGAAGATTTTTTTAAAGATATATGTTTGGGGCATTCTCTACGCTTTTTAGGTGCATGACCCTAATACATATAAATAAATTATAAATAATATATTGATGTAATGGTTATTTTCTAACCTTAACATATTAGTAACTAAATAAGATTGTTTGATAACACTTAATTATTTTACCTGATCCTCAGGGTCATCGTATTCAATAACGCGTATCATGTCACCGATTTCAAAACTCAATTCGTCTACATCTTCCTTAACGTAACCATAAGTAGCTTTCACACGGTAGAGAACACCAGGAGGCAAATCGGCGGTGGTAGCATCTGTGAATAAAAGTTATTTGATTTATATTACAGGATATTGTGAATAGAAAAGATATATCTATTCGAACATTTAAAGTAGTTAAAAAGATGAACATATGTTATTCAACAAACATTTTGTAGTATTAGTTAGTAGCATTTTATTTTTTAGTACGCATACTTGTTAACGAATTGTTCTAACGCAAAAAATTTAGATCAAACAAACAGAAAGTTAAGAAACGATCGCGTTTTTTTTTCAAGCCTGGCTTTGCTGTCATATAAAAAAAACAACACTTAAAGACAAGATAAGCAGAGATCCAGTTAGAGCAAACAAATTCAGTCCATTTATAAAATTAATTAAATGAAAGTGACATTTAAAAACTTGATAATACAAACACCGTTTATACGCGGCATTCATAGGTAATTTAAATTCTTAAAACTTTTGTATCTCGCAGAATTACACGCCACCATAGAAACGTTCCACAACATCTAATTTTCAAAATATTGATGAGGGAGCAATATTATTCTTTTGTTAATGCTATTTACAATACGCCTTTTTGGACTCAAACTTAATAATATGGATATAATTATGTGTACAGAAGATGAAAAAATTATTAGCAAAAATTAATAAAACTATTTTCATTTAATTTTTCATCTAAAAGGAGTTCCACCAACACCGTAAGTTATGCTAAATTATTTTTAAATAGATTTTTGTTTAGATAAATTCGAATTATTGAATATAGAAAGAATAGTTCAGAGACGACAGGAAATAGTATTAAAAAAATTATTTAATTAAATTATAAATTCACCTACACTAAATGTTTAACAATTATTTTAGAAATACATATGATTCTGCGATGCAATTTAGATTTCCCAGTCATGCCAGTTTGAAAATAGATTTTTGTAAAAAAGACTTTTTTGAGCAACTTACTCCATTACGCTATATATCGATATATAATAAATAATTTAGTTTTCAAGATATCAGACTTTAAAGTTGAAAATTTTTAACTGGAAACCATTAATCGCTACCAACTGCCACCATCTAACCCGGCGTTACTCGTCGTTTGTGTAAATAATGACACTAGATGGCGCGTATAGTTTCTTTTTTTTGTTATTTAAACGAAAATATAAAGCTTACAATTTTATACCTCAATAGCTCAAGAAGTAAAAATTGCTTATAATAATAAACGCTAAATGTCACCAAGGTAAAAACCTTACAATCTTAAATCTCGATATCTCAAGAAGTATGCAATATCGGCAAATACCGTATAAGAAAAAGCTGCTCGAAATAGCTGACTACAAAAATCAATCGTAGTATTGACTTGCCCGGGAAATCGGAATTGCGCCGATTCTTCATAGGAAATTATTTGGCACTAGATACTCTAAAATTAATAGAAGTCGGAAGAGATACATTTTTAAAGGCCTTGCTCCCTCAGTGCAATATTAAGTTTTTGATAGGTAAGCTCAAGAAAGTTGTTGCTCATACTTGTTTCTTTTTATTTACTTACCATTAGGGACTTCGTAGATTTGTTCATCATCTTCGAAGGGGTTCTTATTAACTACTTTGCTACTATCTTTGTGTTTATCATTTTGTACATGATTCTGTTTTTGTTTATATAATTCTTTACCTAATGTTTTTTTATTATCCTCAACATTTCCGTTATTTGTTGCTACAGATGTAGCGGTGTTTGTGTTATTGTTGCCATTTTCATTCTCATTTCCATTGCCATTACCATTAAGCTTTTCTGTGGGAATTTGTGGTTGTCCTTTCAGGACCTTTGTTGTACTATTAACGACTTCTTCCGTTGTAGCTGTTTTCGTTGTTGTTGTATTAGCTGTAGTTTTGTCACTTTCAGTTACATTAGCATTTTGACTGTTCAGATGTTTATTTTCGGGATTATCTGTGGTCTCATCATTTTCAGTGGTGGATGTTGTAAGTTGTGTTGCTGGTATGGTGGAATTAGTGGTATTAGTTACTGGTGTATTTTGATATGATGGCTCATTTGTTGATGTTGATGTTGTTGGGCTGCTGGGTGTTGAACCTCCTTTAAGATTCTCTGGTGTTGATTCTGGTGTTGGAGAAATTGAATCAAGTCTAGCTTCTTGCTCCGAGCTTGAAGATGTTGCTGTTCATTTATTTTTTTTATTTCGGATTCGATTTCAATTTTTTTTTCATTTATTATTTATACATTGTTTTTAATGTTCATGTGAAATATTATTAAATATTGAGCATTTTCGATTAGAATCGTTCCAAACAAAAATGTTTAAAGGAAGAAAAACAAGAAAAAAACAAATAAAAACTTAACACATGCACGTTAAAAATATATTAAAAATAAATTTTTATTTTATTTAAATTTTCTTTAACAAAACATGCAAAACATAAAAACATTCCAATTTTTTTCAAGAGTAATAGTTAATGTCATAGTTGGAAAAGAAATTTTCACGAATCTTCAAGATTTAAAGATATAGATAATTACAAGCAGTGCACTTTGTATATATATATATAAATAGATATTACATATATATTATTACATGTATATATTAATTTTATATATTACGTGAATACACGTATGTGGTGCTGTATGTACTAAATTTTATTATATAGTATAAACAGTGTGTCCTATATTAAAGCATATTTAATGTGAATAGCGATTCTTTGGTCTAAGAAACGATATAAATTCTATAGTAAAGGGTTTTAATCAAATAACAGTTTCAGGTTTATCTAACCTGTTATTCTATATTTATGAGCTTGGAAAGTGTTTGGTAAAATCTGATTTTTTAAATATCAATATTTCATTATTGTGATAATATTCTTTTTAAAGATGTTTGGTAAAATAAAGATATCAAAGTAAGAATATAGTTAATTATTAAGATAGTTTATTATTAAATTCACAAATGAAACATATCTTTTCTGTTAACCACACAGAGACGCAGATTTACCTCGTAATTATGAGGCACCAACTACTTTTCAGAAGTACCAGGATGTATAGGAGTGGTTTCTTGATGTCAATCAGTTCAACATACCTAGATGACTAACATTATGTACCTATATTATCTTTTAAAATCATGCTACCTTAATACGTGACATTGTGTATATTACATTTATTTTAGACATATATGAATGACTTATTACAGAAAGATTTCTAAGTTACTTGCAAACAATTTTAACTTAATTTAAAACACTGTCTCCCATCTATATGTACTGCTAGAAGTATCCTTTTGGATTGTTTAAATTATATAAAAATTAAGACAAGTGTGCATAATAACTTAGCGTTTCTGTACTGGTTGTGTCTATCCAATGAGTGACTATTTCTACCTCGAACCCAAACCTCAGAAAAGAAGGATCTGTCTACAATGAACCGTTCACATTTATAGGTATATATATACATATATTTGTATATACATATGTGTGTATTTGTAGAAACATATATGTTATAGTTGCATATATAAAAACTTATATATAGATATTATAGTCATATATTTAATATTAATTGAGATAATGTGTATTTTTAAATGTATGTTAATTTGTTAGCATTTAAAGATTTCATCATATTTTTCAAATTTAGATATATGTAACATATATATAAATACATAATGTACATAAAAAACACCTAAAGTTCGTAGATATCGTAGTATTGCACTTAAATGTATAATTGGGTTCTAACTCAGAAAGTAGTTTAAAGACTAATAGATGAAATTTGTAATTTTATATATTGAAACCGTTGTTATATGAAATGTAAAGGAACTTTTTTCAAACCTGTAATACATATTCTACTTCAAACAACAGAATAAATTAAAGATTTTCAATCATTGAAAGAACTTTTCATGACGAAAAAATATTTACTATACAATATTTAAACTATAATCAATACATTTAATTATTAAATTTAAATAATTATATTATATTAGTACGAACATTCTTCTATCTTACAACACCAAACATTTTCATAGGTTTGTTGGAACCACCAGTTATAAGTTAGTACATCTTATGCACAATTATATTATCTATACTCCTTTAAAACCATATCGCAGTAACTATACTCTATGCAAATGGATCCCATTCTTAAATGGAATTATTATTATTGGAATGCTTTATTGTTTGTAATTAATAAGTTTAAATATTAAGTATATAAATTATATTCTAATTGCTAAAAACTGAAAATAGTTTCATACAGAATGATAATATTTAAAATTAAAAATTAGTATATAAATATTTATCATTTATGAACAACTTAATAAATAGTATATTTAGTGCTGTCAGCTTAAATATTATATTAATAACTAAAAGATTAATTGCTCATATCAAAGATAAATTATTTCATCTTTATTTGAATTAATTTCCAATTCACAGAATTTGGTATATATTAATATTGTATTAACAGTTATACTTACAGATTAAACCTCAGTGATATAAAGTGCTCTAACATACTAAGCTTGGAGGAGGATATAACCGAGCTATGTTAAAAATGTTGTTTTTATATTAGTATAAATAAATGGAGTTCTGTTGGTTATAATAGAAAAATTTTATATCTGAAGTATTTTAATAAATTTTTCTTCTTAACAAAAACAAATGTTCTGTTAAGTGTTTTTTAATATAAGCCACTAACTAAACTAACTAACTTAAAGTTGATGGTGATTGCTTATTTTTGTGGATTTAATAAATACAAAAATTAGATCCTAAGATACACTTCTGTGATACTCCAGATGTTCAAAAAAAACTGTTATTGCTCTTTGATAATAATTCACAAATTATTAATATTGTATTATTTCTAAATTGGTATAAAAATTTTCCACAGTGATTATAATTGTTAATATTTTAAAATAATGAAAAATTTAGAAATACTTTTTTTAGTTATTTATACTAACATATAAAAGTAATTACAGAATTTTCTCTTTTTTGTCTAGATCAATGCTTTACAAGGATAAATTTCAAAATTATTTGCAACTTTAACTAATTTTTTTTTAAAAATTAATAAGCTGCAACTTCTTACCATTTTTTATACTTCAAATAGTTTTTAAGCCAAGGACGACTCACGTCTCTAATGGCCAACTAAGTAAGAAATAGTTTTTAAACTCTTTTTCCAATACTTAAATTAATTATAATAATAAATATAATGGCTGACAGCAATAAATAATAATTAAATAAGTTATTAAAAAAATTTAAATATTTTTATGCATATTAAATATTAGTAAATGTTGGTATTTGATATATGCATATGCAAATTAAAAACATAAGTTTATAAATATTTTAATTTTGAAATATACAATTCCAATTGATTTAAGCTTAATAATATGTATGAATCGAATTTTTACAGTTTTTAAGCAATTAAAATTTTTATTAAAAAGCAAAAATAGAAAAAAAAATATATTAAAAACAATTAATTAAACAACTCATTTCGTAAAAATAAAAATCAAATAATAATACTTAAAGGTAGTTTTTTTAAAATTATTGTATATTGTTGTTGTATGTTTAGTTTAAAATTTTAAATTGTATTTGTATTTCACAAATACACATTGAAAAAAACAACAACAGCGGCAGCTATAGGAGCATCAGTAGTAACCTTTTTTTTCTTATACTTACGACTGTTAATGTTACTGGAACCGTTGGTTGTAATTTGATTCTGATAATTGCTGTTGACATTTGCATTATTCAATGGCTTTACTGGAGATTGTACTGGACTTGAAGATTTGATAGGATTCGCTAAAAAAAAAATTACTCGTTTAGTTATCAGTGTTTAGGTAGGTAAATCAGTACTATAAAACTTACTATCCATAAACTTACTGGCTTGTTTTCGGAGTGTGTTGGAACCGCGTTGTGACTCTGTTGCCAATTTATCCACTATTGCTTCCAATTCAGAGTAGATCTGTAAATATATACAAATGTATATTTAGTTATAAAATTTAATTTTAGTTATATATGTTATGTTAGGTAAAAACTTTTCGGCGAATTTTTGTTCTTTTATATGTTAATTCTTTTACCTTTTATCATTGATAGGTAAAATTATATGATTATTGATGCAAATTTTATTAAAACTGATTAATCAAATATTTGTAAATTGAATATTTTCATTTTCAGAAGTTGATCAATATATTTTACAATTACTGCAATTAGAAGTTACTGACCGTTCGGTTTCTTTTGTTCTGAAAGTGTGGGTCTCTGGTCGACCAATAATTGATAAGGATGATGAAAAAGCAGAATAATAGAAAAAAGGCGCCAAATTGATGAAGAGAAAAGAAGCTATGTTTTATATTATGTACTGTATTTATACTGTGCTTTGTACTAGCACGTACACCTTTTTTTGGCAATTTTTAAAAAAACTTTGGAACTTTATAAGGGACTCACAAAATAAACTCGAACTTGAATTGACCAATTTTTTATTGAAGTGAAATTGGACCAAAAGTGGTGTCTGAGAAGCACATCAATCGGTTCCGTAAATTTAAAACAGTGCGATTTTATGATATAGAAATTCTGGTAACAATTTTAGTCACTTTTGATTAAAATCGCCGAATACTTTTAATCCAACCCAACATTATGTTTTAATAGATTATTTTAAAATCAAAATTATATTATAAATTAAGAGTAATACTTAAATCTTTATTATTAAATGCAAATAAATATATTATGTTACCTTAGATGTTTCATTGTGGAAGAGTTGTTCTGTGGCAAAAAGTGTTTGCAAGTTTGTTACCAAAAATAATATTCTTGAGTCGTATAGCGCTGGTAATTCGTCATGTAATTCAGTATTTAGAATTTCATATGTGCGACGAGCTTCTTCCAATTGTTCACGACCTTTTGTTAGCTAAATATTACAAAGTTAAATAAAATTAAATAGAGTTGTTGATTTTTCTTAGTAATAGTTATATACTTTAACATCGTCCTTGCGCTTGTTAGCATTTGCCTGCAAATTTTGGAACGAATGGCGTTGCCCATCATAATCAATTAATTTTCTATTACGTTTTTCAATTTTTTTCTAAATTAAAAAAATAAATAAATTTTTTAAAAATATTATATATATAATTATTTTTTAATATAATTTCTTAATTTATTACCTTCATTTCTGGAAATTGTCCAGTATATGTGTTAAGTGGTATCAAAACTTGATCACCAAGTTTGTGTGCAAAGTCTTGCCAAAGGCTTTCTGATGCACCAGTCTGTGCTTGTAGCGCATCAAAACCGGACCAATGAGGCTCATAAATTTCAGAAATAGCATCCATCAAAGATTTGGAAGCAGTTTGAACAGCTATTATGAATGAATTGCAAATATATGAAGTTTTTTATAAGTGTATACAGTGAAAGCTCTCTTAAGTGAACACTGACAGAATCAGAATGGAGAGAATTTTCAGTTAAGAGAACCATTTGTTTAAAAGAAAGTACTTATAGTACGTTCCCATCGGCTTAGTTAAAATAGTTTATTAAATTTATGTTGCTAATAAAATTTGATTAATTTGAATTTATGTATTTTAGTGTCCAAACCTCCAGTTACCTACTAATTGGAATTTTGTTACTGTCATGGCTCCATAGTCACTTTCATGGCTATTGACCTATGTACACGGTGTATTGTCCAATGACAATATCCAGACATAGCTAATGCTTTTTAACTTATAAATTAACTTATGCCAGTGGAAACGACCAAATCTTAATTTGATTAACATAAATTGATTAATCTGCAGTGGGAACATGGTGTTTAGATAAAAAACTAAAAGTAAGGATTAATAACATAGCATTATCCATAAAGATGCTCACTTAGAAAGGTGTTCGCTTAATAGAGCTTTCATTATATGTACTAAATGTAAGGATTCATATTGTTATACCTCTAATACATCTGATATAGTTGTTGAATTCTTTTTGTAATTTATTAGCATGAGTTTGTTGGCGATTGAAATTATTTAAATGGTCATCGAATATTTCATCTGCAGTTCGATCAACTTTACCCAAATTTTGTAAAAGCTGAAAATAGAATAAATAAATTGAAAAATTAATAAAACTTAGTTACTATATAAGTTTTCATGTAATTGCAAAATATGTAATCAATGTAATGAGTAATGAAATGTAACATATCTAATGTTACATATTTAATCAAATCTTTAAGGAAAAAGATAATAATATTAAAATGTTAAAGATTGTTTAAGAAATAATATTTTAATATTATTTGTTAGCATATTTTTTTTTATTAATATTATAAAAATATCTGTGGTTGTAAAACCCTTTGGTGATAATAACTATTGTGAATAACTATCTACTCTGAGGAAGTATCGAACAATTCTTTACCTTCAAGTGTGAATGTTAAGTTGAATTCTGTAAAATGGTTTGTTTCATTATAATTATAATCTTCACACAAATAATGTTGCCAATGTCTTCAGAACAACTTATTGTTCTAATAACATGATTTTTTTATTGCTAAGCTCAGAGAAGATAGGTCTTAGAATAGGGGAATAAGGTAATGAGAAATTTAAGTAGTTTGGTGCAATAGCGTCTAACTAACCTAAACACATTGGTAGGATATAACCAGAATAATAGAAGTTGGGGTTAAGTTTATGTGTGTATAATTTAAAAGATGGATATATATATTTCTGCTATCTGCTATATATACATCTGCAGTTTGTACACGTATCAAGAATAAACTAATTAATCCTAGACAAATAACTGCAGATGTAGCAGATTGCTACATCTTAATCTTAGCTTAGCCATAATAATTACTTGTGCCAGAAAGGCATACCTCGGAAGAAATTTTTTTTCTTTCGGCGAAAACTGTTGAATATTGATTTGCTAAGCATATGAGATCTCGAAGAAGATACTGCTTTGGTGTGAGGAGCTAATAGCCTGGTATTCGGTTTTATGATTGTTTCTTTCGCTGCGAAAGTTCTCGATATATTTGGGATATAAAAACAAAAAAAAATTGGTTTAATAATTATTAAATTAAATTAAATTATTTACCAATAGTCACTAAGGTGGTGTACACATGTAGTAAGCGCCAAATTTTAATACATTGGATATATAGGATACTCCACCATACATTTCTAATACATTCTAATACATAATAGGTTGTTAATTTTTTATTTTCACTAATTTTAATTGTTTGAAAGCCTTGCCTCTTGCTTTTCAACATTTATAATCAATCCAAATACT
Organism: Teleopsis dalmanni; assembly: GCF_002237135.1. NCBI lineage: Eukaryota > Metazoa > Arthropoda > Insecta > Diptera > Diopsidae > Teleopsis > Teleopsis dalmanni. The sequence continues at coordinate 25,834,011 of NC_051847.1, read as the reverse complement.
TTTAGGGGAGAAATTAATTATAAGATTACTTTCCTTGTCGTTTGGAAATTTTATTATCTCACACATGTCACGTCTATTTAGCGTAGAATTCTTTTGTAATGCGTTATTTGAGTTGTTGTTAAACGCAAGTATTTAGACACACAACCCATATTAACCCATTTTAGAAATTAAAATTGAAAAATTAATGGTTTATCAATTTCTTCGTCTGGTTTTAATGCACTTAACTTATTAGTGCATTAGCATTATTAATTTTTATTAGATTCGTTGGGGTAGATATTAATATATAGAAAATATTGATTTGGTCGAGATGTTAAAAATAATTCTACACTAGATCGAGTAGCTTCCTTCCATTTCAATTACATGTATATTGTATTATATTGAAAAGAAAAATAAATAAATAATAAAAATAAATAAATAATAAAAATAAAAAAAAAATAATAAAAATATATAAAAATCAACAAATAATTAATTTCAATTGTTTTTTTTGTTTTTAATTCATTTAATTATTTTTGAAATGTATTTTCGTGTATTTGTATAGCTTTTTAAAGTACACAATGTGACGTCATACGTAAGTGGAACACACGTAACTGCAATTAACCTTGTGATTAGCTATAATTTCGAATTAACTGACTGATAAATGTATCTTATGATAACATTTATTATGACTGAGAGTTAAATAAAAATTAACGTCAGCTTATTTTTTCACAAAATTTGGCGGAAAATATGATACAAACTCATAAGATACAGACTAAAATCGAATAAAATTAAACAATAAAAATTGTACGAATTGCACATTGAATAGATTTGCCGGAAAAGGTCAATGATTGCTATAATGTTTACAAATACGAAAATGTATCTGAAGTAAACAACAATAACAGTTACTAAAAGAATCTCTATAAAGCATAAAATTTATATTATTATTACGTATATTATTGTAAGATATGAGAAAAAGAACGTAGTAGATATTTTATAGAAATACTTGTTTATTGTTTATATAATTTATAAACCAAAATGCGTACTCAGCATAAAATGGGAAGAGTTTTATGATACCGATTTGTATAGGTACAACAAGTCTATGTGAAGATACCGAAGTACTTTACTAAGCAGTTAAAATATTTTAAACAATAACTGATGGCCTTTTAAATGGAAATACTATATAAAATGTTGTTGAATTATTTGATGAATTGCTTTTCAAAACTGTTGACAATAAAATAGTTTATATGTCTGTCTTACTTTTGGTAGTCATATATATAAAAACAATAACAATTTTTTTTACTTATAGTTAAATTAAATGTATAACCAAGCGAGCTTGTATATTGGTTCAGTATTTTATTTTCTAAATAATATAGTCTTCTCTCATTAGCACTTCTTAATACAGACTAGTAAGTACACGTATAAACTGCACTGACCTTCAAATCAGTCAAACAAAATTATTGTGTATAAATTTTAAAGTTAAAAGTAAAAAAGTATATACTCGTATATTATATATAAATGTATATACAATACTCAGTTATACTATAGACATTTGTCAACTTTACGCCTAAACACCCATGTCGTTGCTACACAATGTAAAACTCTCACGCATTTCGAACATAAGCAATAACCCATAGAACACAAATAAGCGAATATCTTGTATCTTTAAGGTAAATTTATGTATTTGTTGTTATTTTTCAATATATATTATTGCATTACGTAAAAAGCTGAAAATTGAAGAAATCATTTGTGAATTGTGGTTGTGAAGCGGTTGAGGCAGCACCGCGTCAAAGATTTTAAAGAAAAGCGTCAAGATGGAGAATTGCATCAGTTACATGTGCTTTACTGATTGTTGATGGCCTCAATACACCTACGAAAGTTTTCTTGGCATTTTTTTTTTTTCATAAAAATGTATATTTAATATTTACTTTAAAGCAATTTTTATACCAAATAAATTATTAAAAAAAAATATGTTAAAAACACATTCACAAAATATTTACTTTATTATGCGTTAAGCATGAGAATATTTCATTAATAACATATATATTCCTATATAGTACATTAATTGATTTTGTATTGTTTTATATCAAATACTATAATGCTTGTCTCTCAGTTTATTCGTGTCGAACCCTGTTTTCACATATGAGGCTTTGATGACCGAGCGTTCGGCGAGATTTCAATTTCACAACATCCAGCTTTGGCTGGAAATGGTCTCATTCACCAATATTGGAGAACTTATTCAGCAATAAGTTTGGAGACCTCAAAATCCACAAAGCGTTAATTTCAAAGATAGCAGCCCTATCACTAAACTCAGGCCAATTCCCTACCGCAACTGAACTTAACACTTATTAAAAACAATAACATACAAGAAATAGAAATCGATCTGATCTTATAATGACGATAACTGCCTGTTCACGGTTACGATTTGGATTCTAGAACGTTAATACTTTATATGAAACGAAAAAACATATCTTATGTTCTTACCGATTAGCAATCCTGAAAATTGTCAATAAAAGAATTTATTCCTTCTTATAGACAAAAATGGACAATCTAAGTGGAAATGAATGATTGTTTCTTCTTTTACATCTTGAACAATAAATTTCATAAGAAATAGGCAGTTTCTTTTCGCAAGTATCTATGCAGTAATAGCTTGAAAGATCTGCATTGAAGTTTGTAACTGCAAGCCGCAACAAGCTTTCATGAGTTCTTTTGATCTGTTCTTATTTTGTGAGGGCCGGTCGACCGAAATATTATACGTGTTGTTAGTAACTTCCACCTGTTATTAGCTAGCCAAAAAAAATGGTTGGCTCTTCAAAGAGCCTTGGTACATCCGAACAAACGACATGCTAAGAGACCTTAGAATAGACCCGATCAACAAATACATAAGGGATAGAGCCGAAAATTGACAGGCTATCCTACTTACTACTATCTAATCTTTGAATAATCACTCTCCGCACGGGGAGGTACGCTGATCTTAGATCAATCACTGAATAATCATGAAGCTTATAGGCAATACATAAATTAGTCAATGAGATGGGTGGGACCCTGCAGTACCCCCAGTTATCAGAGTAAAAGTGCAGTTGCGCTGACTCGAAAAAAGGATCAACATACATACATACAATAGTTTAATATTTTCTGTATGATCTATATGAATGACCAGAATTTAATAATTAGTACAGATTATTTCTTGTAAGGCTTGAGGTATTAATATAGCAAATAATTGTTGTATTTGTGAGGCTTAACGGATCTGCCAATCATCCCCTGCAATTAACCAACAGCTTATTAATGAAATATAATATTTTTAATAGCTTAGTTTTTTTTATGATAGTGGATGAGTTTCATACACCAAGTAGTACATCGCTACTTAGATGGTCTCTTGTGCTATATTATTCTTGCGATGATATCAATTATTCTTCTTTAAATTATAAATATTCTATATTACATTTTCAATTTACGTACATACATTTATTATACTTCACACAGTTATTATTTCTCAAAAGGTTGTAATGCATAAAAAATTCTTTATTGCAGCTCAACGTTTAGTTCTTAAAAAAAGGTTACACAAACATATGATAAAATATGCTAAACTGAGCATAAAAGCATACTTAATCGTAAAGGATTTTCAACGTTAAAGGATGTCATTACATCTCAACTATTTATTGTATGAGAATATGAGAGCTTGACAACCTTGTAATACATTTGCGATGAAATGAAAACTAATATGTAACATATGATTTGCACCATAAGTGACTGTGCATAATATTGCTTTCAATATATGAGGTTAAAAGGTTAAATGGTTCATAAAAGCATTTTTTTTTGGATAAGTTTTTAATAGTTTTTCAAAATAAAATTTTACATAACTTTTTAGAAATACCTTTAAACACTTATTTCAGTTTCTAAAAATTAAAAAAACAAAAATTATAAACAAATTGTTATGATAAAATTTTTATCTGCATTGAGGTCGCTTATCTTATTACGGTTTATCCAAATAAAAAAGCTTTTAGATAATAAAAAAGACAATATTTACTTATTTTTCATTAACATAAAATTCGTATTTACTTAAAAAATGTTAATAGACAGACAAGCATGCAAAATATTTGTACAAAAACAAATAGATTGGTATATTGTAGTAACTTATTTCCTAATAAAGGGTTATTTTTGTTAGACAATAACTTCTTTATGAGTACAATAAGGAAGTACAATTTATTATATACATATGTATCTCAAAAAATTATAAAAAAGTTAAAGTAACTTTAAAAGGTATTTATACTTCTTTAATTTTTTGAAATTCTTCTATATATATTTATAAACTTCCAACTGTTTTAGTTGTTCAAAACGATTATCGTCTGACATATAACAACATAATATTTTGGAGAAGAATTTTTGTCATTAATCGATAGCTTATCTTTGAATTCTCATATATTTACATCTTTGATATATAAGATATTAATATACCTTTTTTTAAAAATATTTGTCGAGATACTTTACATAACGTATTCTATGGAGGTTTGCGAACAAGGACTCAGATCTGGAAAAAACATCCTATGGGTGCAATTTGTATAATGTGGCGATTGGTGTCACTTTTTCTATAATAACACTTTTATTATTTATATTTAAGGATATTTTTTTTCGTCATTTTATTCTTAAAATGGACAATATTGAGTGATACAACGCTATTGAGTGTTATTAAATATATATATTATATACAGACCAGCAATGACCTGAAAAAGGACAGTTCAGCAGGAGACGGACAAATAGTTTAACAAGTTGAGAGTAATAGCACAAAATAGAAACCAGTGGAAAATTTTTATAGACTCTTTAAGCTTCTAATGGAGTATGCAAATAATATTTATTAAATATGTATTTATAATACAGTGATACAATATTCATTAAAGATGGAATATTTCTTTTCAATGTAATCGATATTGTATTAGATCGTAGGCATGCTAAAACATAGATGCCATAATTTATCCTCCTGGTTATGGCATTATTTTCCTTTGCTGGTTGCAGTCTATTCAAAAGACTGCCTCTTTATCCTTGAAGTAATTAAATCATGTTTCTTAAATGGTTATATATTATCTCACATTAAAAATCGTTTTTATCACTTTTAAATAGGTTTAAATATTATTCTGAATCATCAACTTACGGCTTGATTCGTCTCTAAGCTAACATAATGTCAAGCTAACAGTTATTGCTAACGGTATACCAATTGGCATATCTCTCACAACTTTAATTTGGAGTTATTTACAAGAATTTGGTATTTTTACGAACGTATTCAAACTCGGTGTTTCAACAAATGATGACTGAGTCTCCACAGTATGTATCAATCTATATTATGCACTAGTACTTTTTCCCCAAGAGCGATGTTTAATCGACAATTGAAACTTTTCAGTAATTTTTTATTCATTCTTTTATAATTATCAAAAGTGGTTTCATGATTTAGATATTAGGATTTGTTAAGTAATGATGGAAATGTCATATAATTTAACATATATTTTAAGAAGGTTGGTCATTTAAAATACCGAAATAGGCACCACATATATCAAATCATAATTTGATAGGCTCTGCCTACCTAATATTCCATAACCCAAACAAGGTTTTCGATGTTATGACGTCAGTCCGTTTAGTTCTTTTAGAAACTAATATTCAACTTTCATGTAATTTTTTTGTTGGTCATCACAGAAAGATAAACTACAGATATGAGAGTTTTTTTCCTAAATCATTTTTATTACACTGATAAGAAAAGTAAACTGCATCTTAACTATATATAATAGCAGATACCAAATATTAATAAACTGAGGCGAATAATATATAATATCTTTGCTCTGTCAATCAAGTCCACGTGCGCAGATTCTCGAGGCCTATACAATCCAAGCCGGTTCTCATATAATAAATTATATTGTTAATTTAATAAAGCAAAAATTAATACACATATATTTTTATATATATATTGCATAATCATATTATATTATTAAGTTACATTTTTAAACTTAACTAATATCTTACTTATTCATTTCACATATTTTTTTATTTATAATTCTAGTAACAATATACTTGACTTTACACATGTAAAGTTAAATCTAGAGTACATCAAATGTATGAGTAAAATAAGAAATTTGAAAATATGCTAAAAGACATCAAAAAATTTATATATGTATCTATATATAATATAAACATATTTTTATAATTTCTACACACACAATTTTTAGAACTTGTTTGTTCTATATAATGTGCCAAAAATAATTTTATATAGTGCAATCAAAGTCAGCAAATGAAGCTGTCTAGCAATTTCAAATAGTCGGCATAGATAACAATATGTAGGTAGATTATTTAAAGATAATAAATAAACAGATATGATAAATCCAAAATTTATAAAATTGGAATTTTATAATAAAATTACATTAATTTTGAGGCCCCAAAAAACACTATAGATAAGTCATAGAATGAATACAATATCCATATAAACGGTATTTGGGTATAAGTATTTGGGAAAAGCCTAACTAGAGACCCTCCTGTAGCACAAAAGATCAATCATGGTCACAGTGCTCCGCTCCGTCGGGAGCTAGTACCCCGTTTATTCATAACTAGAGACCCAAAATTTGATCTGAATTGATTTGTGTTACAAGCTGATAGAATATATATGATCTTTTGGAAAAACCTTAACACGATTACACTATTGTATGTTGGTGGCATTTATAAGAATCTGATTTCATCTTATAGTGAAAAATTATATTGTTAATCAATTGACATTTTTTGTAATAATTTTGCTTTAAAAAATATTAAAATATTGTAATGATTTGTAATATAAAAATAGTTTTTTTCCACAAATAATAATTGTTATCATTTATGGCGCAGTAAGACATTGTGCGTCAGAGTTTTCTTTATAATTTTTTGGTTCATTAGATTGCTTTCGAAAAAAGATTAATGGTTTTTAGGTCAATTTTAACTGCGTCTATCCAACTATGACTTTGCTTGTTTTCCCAATTTTTACACATCATACTGCCCTTTTATATTTTTGCACTTCTATTATTATGTATTGCCCAACATATCCAAGTCAATTAAAACTGCTGCTATTTTAAAACATAGATAAGATAGATAAGACATAGATAAGATGCTGGAGATAAGTGAATACCTCCAGCATCAGCATTAGCCAGATTCTTGCCTTTGTTAATGCCTCTGGCTAGTTGTAGTTTGACCTTCTATCTACTACTATTACAAGATTTTTGTGGATTCAAAACGGCTCTTTAGCTAATTGAGGAGAACTTGTCCTCCCTCCACCTTAACTAACTAACTAACTGGTCAAGCCGGATACCCATGTTTTTTCAGATAGGTTTTGATCTGTCAAGGAGACAGATCAATATTATTTTGCAGTATTTCACTAGGGTTTATTCGGAAAACATGCCAAAATTGTCTAAAACGCTATAATTTTTCAAAATAGAGTAATAGATTCCTTATGTGTTAGTTCGAACTTATTATGAACTTTGTAGATACCTACTTCTGGTGTTTTCAAGTTTTATATTTTTTTTAATTTCTGTATTTTTCTTTAAAATATTTATATTTAATATCAATAAAGAGTTTTAAGCAACTCATAAATATGATTACTTAATGTTTTAAATAAAACATTAGTGCTTATATTTACACCCTGTAAAACTGATTTTTAGAATAGGTACATATGATTTTTTTTATGAGAGTATATTTTAGATAATTGCTAAAAAGTAAATAAGATAAAATTTATTAAATATTTTTGTAATTTATAAAGCAAAAATAAGAGATAAAAATATATTTTTGATTTTAGATTGACTTAACACCTACCCGTTAGTAATAAATGTGGTATAATTAATACGAAGAAGTTAAGAGACTTTGATTTTGTTAGTAAGTCTTTTTAAAGTGATGACGTTTATTACTAGACTCGACCAAATTTGTTGCCCACCACATAACACATGAGCTAAAGATACTAATTTGAATAAGACGACTGTGTATGCCGATGATATGCGCAAAGTGCCACATATATACTTTTTTTATAGATTAGGTTTTTGCGGCATTACGTGTATTATACAAAATATAGGAGAAAAATACACATTTGGCAGTTGAATAGAAAAATGATTGCAAGACGAGACATATGGCTAAGATATGTTCCTATACTCTCGTAGAGTATATCAAAAATAGATATAGTGACGCAAAGTGTGACAATATATCGCAGCGTCTAAACATGTATATGTGCGTAAGATATTATATAGATGTATGAATATATGTCTGTATACTTATTACAAAATTGTTTTAAGGAAGTTTAAACATTGAAAGAATATAAATACAAAAGAATTTGAAAATTCAATAAAGTACAAAGAAAAAAAATCTTAACAAAAAATTAAAAAAATTAAAAATAAAAACTAAAAACAGAAATTAATAAAAACAGATCCCAAATAATTTTAAAGAAAGTTTCGGAATTAGCATACTATATATAGATATATGTATATGTATGTAAATATTTACATATAAAGCAGACAAAAAGGAAATAAAAAATATTATAATATAGACGGAAAGTAAAAATTAATTATAATTTTTTTGAATGATGTTTTTTGTGGTTTCTAAGCGTATAAAAAATTGCAGATAACAGAATTCATTATGGTTTTTTGATATATCCAAAATACAAAGCTACAGTATGCGAAGTTAATTGGTAAAAAAATATTGGATTATTCGTAAAAGTGAAAGGGTTTATTTGATAAGAAATATTAATTTATACAAAAAAGTATGGTATATATTTGACAACAATCAGCAAGGTGCCGATATTGAAATACAGATAAAGTAAATAGCTGAAAAACCCTCGTGTCACGTGCTGCCAGACAAATTGACGGGTTTAGTATGTTTAGTATGTTAGAGAGCAACTTGATGATTAAATGAAAAACAGACTTTTGTGTGATATTTACACAACCCACATGTGAGAAGAGAGGCAGACACACTTCAGTGTTGAAATTTTTATGTGCAACTCATGTGTCAGCCAAAGCCATAAAAAGAAAATTTTATGCAAATGAACTCAACGCCTAACAAGGTGTTGCCAACTTTGGTGCAACCGTTAGCGGCTGCTAAATCAGAGCCTCGGTTTTGTGTGGCGCATAAAAGTTGTTTGACTCTTATTTCAAGACGTAAATGGGCATTTTCGAGAGAAGACAAATATCATTTATAGCAGCAGCACTAGCACTAGCACTAGCACTAGCACCAGCACCAGCACCAGCGCCAACAACAAGTTCAAGTTAGTGAAGTTAATGTATTGTACAAGTTGTGGTGATGGTGTTGTCGAAAACAAGTTATAGAATGTATAATATACGAGTCGTTTTTCAGATTTGGTGAAAAGGCAGATGAAATGACATTCTTTTTTTGAAAGACTTTTGACTTTAATTGGCTTTATAAACTCCGTAAACCTAATGTGAGATCTTAAAGCTGTCATTTTTATATCTATGATTTAATATTTACTACTATTCCTTTAAGTATACATGAAAAGTAATAAAAAAATTATTTAAATAGTATGTAGGGGTCGAAGATTATACATACATATATAAAGAAGAAGAAAAGTTGGTCACTGTCATAAAATTGTTTAATTATTAAGAAACTAATTAATGTGAATGCAAATTTAAAATAACATCAGTCATCATAGAAATAAAATAGGCAATATACATATTCGCAAATATATAATATTAAAAATTTACATATAAATATAGATCAGAAATGGCAGTTTTTTTTAAGTAGAAAATAATAATATACAATAAAAAAAAACAATACAATAACAAGAAAATTTTTACATATTTTCTAATAAAAATTTATATTCTCAAATTTACAACATTATAATAATAATATAATGAGTGTATCGATTAGTGAAGACTATTTTATAAATATAACAATAGGTAAAATAAATGAAATGTATAATAATAATAAGAAATAAAAAAAAAACATTAACATTTTCATTGGTATAAAAAATAGTGATAAAACATTTTAGTTGTTAATAAATTACATATTTGTAAATTTACGATATTAGAAAAAACATTAACATTTTCATTGCTATAAAAAATAGTGATAAAATATTTCAGTTGCTAATAAATTATACATTTGTAAATTTACGATATTAGAACTTTCTATGCTTACTTTAAACTACAAAATAATTATAAGAAAAAAATTATATTACACTAGTTTGTACACATTTTAAGAGTATTTTATTAATAATAATAAGTATAATAAATAAAGTACATAATAAAAATAAAGATTAATAATATCCAATAAAAACATTTGTAAAATTACGATATTGCAACGATGTATTCAAATAAAGATCGAGATGGTAATTTTTGGGTGCAAAATAATTATAAGAATAAAATTTTGTTACACTATGAAGAAACTTTTAAAAGTACTTTATTATTAATAATAATAAGCTGTAAAAATTAAATTTTATAATGTTTTCATATAAATAATAACAAAAAATTTACAAATTAACAACATAACAACGGTATTTGCGAATATTGAATGGGATGCTAACTTTTATGTACAAAATAATTATAAGAAAAAATTATACTATTACATTATTCTTTACACATTTTGGGATTATTTAATAAACAATAAAAATAAGTAAAATAAATAATAAAAAAAATAAGGAAAATTTATTAAGAAAAATAATTGGAAATAAAAAAATGTACCCATCAAGAATATTTTGATATGATTAAAAATTAATGATCTCACAACGATATGTGCAATTATGGAACGAGATGGTAACTTTTACATATAAAATAACTATTGGGAAAAAATATATATTACATAAGAAACTTTTAAGGGTATCTAGCACGGACAAACGGTATAATCATATGTGTATTTTGATTGAATGAATACTTATTTCTAAAAGAGAATCTAATAAATACAATAACAGACAGAATAAGTTGCTTTGATCTTTCATTGCCCTACCTAGTAAATCTCGTAAAAGCAATTGTTATGTGTTCAGTTTATAAATTTGTGAATAAAAAATAAGTAGAATATTGTCTTTTTGCTAACTATATTGTCTTTTCTTATTCTAACTACTAGGCCACAAAGAAGCGGTGATCATTTGTGTTGTGCAAAATTGCGAATAAGGAATAAGTGAATAGATTTCGAATAAATGAATGTTTAGATCTAAAATCAAAAATAAAAATAAACTGCAGCACATAAAATCAGGAAGTAAATGAGGAATAGATGGATTAAAGGTTGGGTGACTTGTAATCTGCTAATGAATCTGCTATATCTGTTTAGTGATATTTAATACAAAGTAACAGAGTTTACAGCTATTAATTTAGAACCAATTAGGATGAATGATATTACAGATCGAAAATTTCTTAACAAAACTAAAACAATTTGTCGATTTTAAGATCTGAATATATTTAAAGTTAATCAGTCTTATCAGACAAACTATATTTAAATTATGAACGGTGTGCAACATGGGATTAAGTAAAAACAATGGCAAGTGTTAGTCGGTGCAATTTTCCACAAAACAATAAACACCACACAACCAACATAAGTGCTGCAAAAACAATAAGAAAATATGAGAATTGCATGAGGCGGGAAAAATCTGAAGGCATAAAAAGATGCCCTAGTTTAAGCGGAATTTACAATTGGCATTTATTGTATGAAGAATAGAAAACCACAACACAGCGGTAGAATCGCTAAAAGTCAGCAAATATCAAGTCGAAAGCAAAAAAGTAAATATACGGACAGACAGTTTAGAAAACAGTCACTCAGTCAAGTTGTTTCCCGTAAAACAGATACAAGAGATTATGTGCCACAAATGCATTATTTTAGCCTCAAGATAAAGTACGAGTATTAGGAATAAAGCACAATTTACGAGTAAATAACACACAGCGCTTCTTGGTACAAATGTAATAAAGAGAATGTGGCACACAGCCTAGCAAAAATAAATTTTTAAAAAGATATTTTTTCACCATTTCTTTCTTATAACATTTAATAATAATTTGTATCTTATATTTTATTTCATGAAATGTAAAATTATTTAAAAAAGAAGCAAGAAGTACAAAAATACACGAGAATGATATATATATAAAGAAGGAAGCAAGTAGTAGATAGTGTAAGTAAGCAAAGTATCTAAGAAATGTTATATCATTTTAAATATAAATAGGATGCAATAGATCTTTAGATCGCTACATAAATCTCTCTAACATAATAAAAAATATATAAATAATTTACTTGTTTTATAAATGTTGACATTTCTTTTATTATTAGAATATAATAAGGTTAAACTTTTAATGATTTAAGTGCATATTTTTTGATTTTTTTATGAAAAAAATTGTTTAAACAAATTGATTTTAAAATCAGTTTCGATTTCTTCACTTCTTGCCTTAATAAAAATCGCTATAAAAATTTTAGGGATTTTTCTTTAATTTAAAGGTTGATACTTGATTAGTTTTAATTTCATAATAAATATGTATATTTATTGAAATATCATATATTGCTTTATGATAACAAATGTACAAAACTTAACTGGTGATGTTGCATGCATAGGTGGGCTGCAAAGCTCTTGGTCTAACATATACTGTGATATCGCTTTTGAAAAAATTAATGCTCGTACTGGCATTCTAAAGAATCAACCTTATAAGTGTTAAAATATTAACGACGTTCTGATCACAGAGTATTTTCTGAAACAACTTTCGATATTTTTAAAACAATGAATATAAAAGTGTTTTATATTTTGATTAAATATTACTCTTTGACAAAAAAAAGCTATTAGAAAATGATAAAAAAAAATAGAGTAATTAGTTGATTAGTAATTTTGATACAAAAAAATTAATTATCATAAATGAAAACTTTTCTAAAGAGATCGGTTCCTCATAGAAAATTCCTCATAAAATTATCAAAATTATTATTAATAACAGTAAATTGTAGTTGCAAAAGACAGTTGAAAATATAAATATATCAAATAAATATGGGTGTCATATTTAACGTAAACACTAGAGTATAGGAAAGCAACCAAACAATGGAGCAATTTACAATGGATCAAAAGTAATACCCGTACATATTCAGCCTACATATAGTAGACTAATTTATTGTAGACTTACAGTAAATTTGAGAAGTACCACAGCGACCAAAAACAGTAATCGACCTAAAAGATTGTGGTGCTACCTAAAATTCTAGGTTGGTATTCTATAATATTAAACGTTTACTTTGACAGTTATTCATGCGTTTAAAGATTATAAATGCAAAAAAAGTTACAAAATTTAGAAAAAAATAGCGTTTTTCAATCAATATGATGTATTGTATTACAAGTCGTCAATAACGATTGTCAAATTATACGGTTTGCGCTTTATATGGCTGGAGAACACCTTCGTCGGATGTATTCTCCACATCTGAGCTTATAGGGATCATTCATATCGAATAAAAACGTAATTGCCGGAACAGATATCAATTTTAAAAATCTCTACAAACCATTCTTTTAAAAATGTGTAGAAATATTAAAAAAGCTTTAAAATAATTATAGAGAGAATATATTCATAAATAATATTAAATCTTATCTAAAATAATGTGTTATTATATTTTAAACCAAAATAACAAAATATTTCTCTTCAACAGTTTAATAATGTGTAGAGAATGGATTTTAATTAATACAAAAATTTTAAGAACGTGATTATTTGCATCATTGCAACTGCATTCATGGCATATTGGCATGTTGAAACGAAAATGCATCAATTTTGACTGCAATTGCACATATTTGCACATGAAAACTTCACTTAATATTTGATGGATACCTAAAGAATCTTAATCAATGATGTAAATGATGTAAAGAGAAGCAGCCAAGAGTAACTCCAGAGTAACTTCATTACAATCGTAGTAAGATATCTTACGGTTTTAAGTCAATAGATCATAATTGTTACACTTTTCTATGATGAAAAACAATTAGCATAAATTGAAAATAATCTTTAATGATATTTACATAATTGTATAAATTTAGAAAGATAGATAGATTTAGAAAAAATTGAAAAAATCAAGTTTTATTTATATTTGAAATCCTTAAACGACATTTTGTTAATACTTTATTATAAATTTAAAATTTTAAAATAATAATAAGTCTTTTATTGAAAAATTTTTTTTAGCAACACAAAGTATTGAAATAAATTATTTATGTGTTTTTTTGTTGTTGCTAATAAATTCAATTATTATGTGTATATGAGATAATAATATAAAAGCACACAAAACGTTCTAATAAATTTTGAACGCAGAGTTAAAGCTTGGAATGCGGTTTATACGCAAAAGCTGAGATCGCTCTACGTAAGACACAGCCATAGTCAACGCAGTTGCTATGAAACACACCTGCCGTGAAATATTTCCAAGTAGAAAAGCAGCAGTTTAGATACAAAGCCATGTGAATTACAGTAAATAATAATCAAATGGCATTTTTAAAGATATTTCAATAATTTCTTGAAATATGTAAGTTGAGATCTCAGATAAAAATTTATTGTATATTTTCATACCTTTTTTTTCTTTATTACTGAACATTTAATAGTCGACAATTTGAGTTTCGTAACACAGAATAAAAATTAAAACACAAATTGATTGTAATATTTTATTAAGAAATTCATCTGATATAAAAAAAAATCTTTATATTCACGACTACGTGTAAAAAGTGTTCAATACTTAGCTTTAAAAATCAATGAAGAAAAAAGTTTACAGAAAAATTTCAGACAAATATTTATTTGAGCCAAACGAAAACCAATACTAATTAGCATATGAAGTTTCTTCTCACTAAATTGTCTATCAATAGTGAAATTTTTATAAACAAAAGAAAGTTTTAAGCCCTCGTTTCATATATTTAATAAATAATGTTTTATAAAATTAATTTACGATGTAGATATAAATTAAATATTAAACACCAGTAGACATAGAAACACGCTTGTTTGCAACTTATTAACTAATTATGCACTTAAGTGACGAATTAGAAGTTCAAAACTACTTAAAGTAAAAGAAAAAGATATAATTGTTAATATAATAACATTTTTTTGTAAATATATCTATATATATATATATATTGTAATATATATATAGCATATTTAATTATAATCATAATTCTATACTACATAATTCTATATAACTTATTAACTAATTATGCACTTAAGTGACGAATTAGAAGTTCAAAACTACTTAAAATAAAAGAAAAAGATATAATTGTTAATATAAAAACATTTTTTGAAAATATATCTATATACATATATTATATATATATATATATAAAAAAAATATCCAAATACTGGATAAATTAATGAAAATATTGTGTTTCAATGGATAACATATTATCTTCAACATCGCGTTACAAGGAACCGTAACAGAACATATGCATACTAACAGAACAATCACGCAAGTCTACAAGTCTCTTATTATGTCTGTTCTATTGTATGGTGTAGAAGCTTGGACAACTACCAATAGTAAAAAGAAGACATTAGAAACATTCCAGAGAAAACATCTTAGGAAGATCTATGGTCCCTTACGCTTTGGCAACAAGTATCGAATTCTATGTCTCTTATCATGTCTGCCCTATTGTATGGTGCAGAAGCTTGGACAATGACCAATAGTAATAAGAAGACGTTAGGAACATTCCAGAGAAACATCTTAGGAAGGTCTATCTTCCTTTACGTTTTGGCAACAAGTATTGAATTAGTTGAAACGATGAGCTGTAGCAGCTATACCATGACATTGACATAGTTAAGCGCATAAAACTTCAACGGCTTCGCTGGCTTGGGCATGTATTTTCTAAAAATATTTAAATGATAGTTTTGTGGGCGTACTTAGGAGTGCAGAGCAGGGGGAAAGGATCAAAAAAAAGTCTTAAATTAAAATTAAACTGTTATTATTGCACAACGCAATGTCAACAACATATACGTGCTCACATACTATACCATGTCATTATCCCATTTTCATTATAAAATCTGTTTTTTGACACAGTTTTCGCGGTGGTGAAGTATATACCTCCTTAACTGCACTCTTTAATATAACAAGTATTTGTGTCAATATATTTAAAAGAATGTAAGAATAGGTTACATCTTTATAAACATAAACCTTCACAAATTCTATATCCGCACGCTTTTTTTCCAATATAATTATGAAATAATAATAAGATTTGATTTTCTTATCGATTAAAACTTGAATAATGCTATTGAGTCCATACATACTTTGCAATACTAAAAGCTTGACAATAAGTGTTTTTAAACTTTTTACTTACTTGTCAACGAAAAGTATATAGTTTGTACTTTTATAGGGACACTCTATTATATTGTCCAACAAGGGAATAAGGATTATTTTAGCCCTCTTTGGGTCAGAGTATGTCCTTGTGCTAATCAACCAACCATTGCAAAACTATCAATTTTGAATGTTTTTCATGATTGTTGCTTAAGACTTTAGGTTACTGTGTATTTATACGATCATCATTCTGCACATACAAATGTGATGATAAAGATCTTGACTCCGGTTCAAGTACAACTTTTTATTACTGCTTTGCCCTCACATGTACTCAAATCCATATCATAATATCACATAATGTCGAAAAATTTGAATCTTTCTTTTGTAACACACTTGCTCCAAAATACATGTGAAGCAAGTGTATCCACATCTGATATACTTTAAACTATATCAATTTCCATAAACATTACATAAAACATAAAACAGTGGCAATCATTCATTTTATGCAGTTTTTTATGGTATTTTGTATTTTGTTTCTGTTTCTTAGGCTTCCTGAGCACTGGCTGAACTACAACTCGAATTACAAAAACGTCAACAACAATAAAAATCACAGTAAGACATGTACAATAGATAGTAAATTTGTTACCGGATAAAGTAGAAGAGGGAGGGAAGAAGTTGTTTATAATATAGAGAAATAATAAGTTCAGTTTGAGTTTCTAAGTTTAAAAACAATTATAGAGTCATTTCGGCATTTGATATATATACTTGTATAGTATATACGAGGTTCAATTTATTTAACATTCCATATATGATATATTTATAGTATACATATTTACTCTAAAAGTATGTACCATAGGTATACTTTATGATGACTTATTATATATTATATACTTATTTACTACTTATTTATCAGTTTGTAAATATACATATACTAAATTTCTTGTTTTTCAAATAGTATTTTCTATTAAAATTAACTTCTGATATTTTGACTAGAATGGTCATCTTCAACTATCCAAATATATTATATTTATACACGATCTTAACTTAAGCTATTAGTAAAAATTAGCTTTTAATGCAACTTACCATTCTATTCTTTGGCACATATGCAATAAAAATTCTAACGTTTATATCATATAACTAATCTCAAAGATATGACCAACATTTTGGTTTAGATGATTTGACAAAATTTAGTACTGTATAAAAAAAGATAAGATATTAACACATCGGAGTGGGGTTTAGCGACCTTGGCGGATCATTTGTGCTAGTATTGCATATTTATTAGAAAAAATTTTTTAAAATGGAATTGATTTTTTTTCACTTTACCTATTACAAATATCTGTTATAATTTATTCCGTAATTCGCTTGAGTTTTTAATTATAAGATAACACAATGGGTCTATAGTTCTAAGTGGATCCCTTGGAATCACCGGTATAATCTAATCTAACCTATTCCTTGATTATTTTTACGGGTAATTGGGATTACTTTCTATGTAGGGATCTTAAAAAAAGGAAGACATTATTTATGAAAATCTTTTTTTCCAATGTCGATAATAATTAATATCGCGATGTATTCTGCTCTTTATTACAATTTCAGAATGTGATCGGTATAATTGACAATTGGTTTTTAGAAAGAAAATATATTCTTTTAGCATTCTTTTTTAAAAATATTTCGTTTCTTATTCTTCTCGTGATTCTCTTATTCTCTCTTATTAAGGCTCTTATTCTTTTAGCATTCCTCGAGTGTTCTCCAGGGTAGATATTAGAATTAGCTAAGGATACACTATTTCTCTAAAGAATATTTGAGATACTAAGCCAGGTAAAGCGTTATAATTCTTGTTATATCTATTTAGATACTTATGGCGTTTTCGATTGGTAAATCTGGATTGAATACAGATTTACTTTCGATGTATCAAATATTGTTTTGTTATTTTTGGAGTAATCTAACATATTTTCAGTCGTGTTAGTAGATCCATATATCGAATTACACTTTATCTGTCAAATTATATAAAATAGTTGTTAATTTCAGTGTAATCTTGCTACTCTGGCGAAATATCTAGTGTATTATAAATTAGTCTCGAGTGTAATTTACCAATCAAACCCCAGATTTACCAATTGAAAAAGAATATTGCACTAAAAGTGCATTAAAAGAACATCACGTATGAAAAAATTACCCCACATTTACCTATCGAAAAAAAAAGATAACCTAAGAATTATTATGGGATTATTGACCATTCACTGTAGATTGAACGAAGTTAGGGATTCAATCCAACTCAGATTGCAGATAATGTAAAGTAGAGAGAGAAACTGCATACCACGTGCTTAGGGAGTGCCCGGCACTGATGCACAAACCAAAGCAACACCTAGAAGGTATTTCATGGATCATAAGTATTCAAAATTACGAAAGGTAGGCTCTATACTGTCTTTCATTAAAGAAATCGGACTTGGAAAAACACTCTAATATGACTAAGGGGCGAAATAAATCTTTTAGGTCGCAGTGTATTATCTTTTTTCTCAATAATATATATACCAATCGAAATTAATAATTATAAAGTAGTAATATCCATACATATTTCCTTTTCTTTATATAAATTTAACAGTTTTAATTTTTTTATGTATATTTTTCCAGCTAAGTTTTTATATTTAACAATACTTTTCTACTTTTAATCAACTGTTACTATAGTTGGTATTGTACTTTGGCGCCAGTCAATTATTCAGCAAAAGTAGGTAATTTCTGGTTTGTAGGTTAGGCCGGTTATTCACTTGTTAATAAATTCTCTATTCTCTACTTTGTATACTCTTGTGTTAGCGTGTACAGGTATTTTTATGACTTAAATGTGACTCTGCGTACATATGTAGACATGTTATTGACAAGTTTGTATTTACATTGATATATAGTATAGCTAATTCCGGTAATAGAAAATTTTTCAATAAACTTTAATACTCTTCTGTACGAGTACAGTTTAATCATATGTGGAGAGTGTGTGTGGTGTGGTATATTTGAACAAAATAAATAAATCTGATATCTGATTTTGAATGATAAATTCATTTTCTACAATATTTGTACAATTATTTTAAAACTATTAGATTATTTAATTATTTTTTCAATGTTTAAAAAAAGATATTATGCCATCCCATACACTATTTAAAGTATTTTACAACTTGAACTCACATAAAAATTCATTCATATTTTTACACACATGTTTTGTGTATTTTACATATGTTTTTTATATATTGAATATATCGAATAACGTTTATTACTTCGAAATAATTATTATTTGCTTTATTTATAGTTGGACGGTATTACACAAAAAAAAAATAAAGAAATGAGAGCAGAAAACTTATGAATAGGAAATAATAATTCCATTTGATCGTAAAGTAAAAGTGAAGCTCAACTCAGACAATCACAAAAAAAATATAATAAATTTGCAACATTTCATCACGTCGATAGATAGGAAAAAGATACAAATGAACTTTTCTCATTTTCTTTTATGGATACAAATATCGATGATATAAAGTTAATACATAATTTCGTATGACGTCAAATTAAGATGATTGTACTCGTATTTTATAGTTGCGCATTCACGCCTCGTCGCATATTCATTCAGAAATTACAATATGTGATTATAGTATTAGTTATTTCCTCGATTGCATTTTAATAATATTTATTAAATAACTTTCGATTTAAAAATTTGTATTTCTAATTGAAATTATTTTGTTTTGCCAGGTAAAATGATATTTTACAAAAAATTATTGGTCACTGTGTTATGAATAGATCAGTCACCTGGAACGACAATATAATTGTGACATATGCTGATAGGCTCTCTTATAGAAACCGCAGGATAACTAAAGGACGAATACATAATAAAATGCCAAGTAAAATCATATTTTACACAAAATTATTGGTCACTGTGTTATGAATAGGTCGTCAGTTACCCGGTACGACAACATAATAGTGACATGTGGAGATAGGGCCTCTTATAGAAACCGTAGGATAACTAAAGATCGAACGTATAATAACATGCCAAGTAAAATCATATTTTAAACAAAATTATTGGTCACTGTGTTATGAATAGGTCGGTCAGTCACCCGGTACGACAATATAATTGTGACATATGCAGATAGGCTCTCTTATAGAAACCGTAGGGTAACTAAAGGACGAATGCATAATAACATAGAAAAGAACTATCGATGAAGATATGAACACAGATGAATATAGCTGTAGTTTAATCTGTCAAAGTGTCTAAAAAAATTGTGGAGCCCGTATGTTTCTCCAGTAGTTCAAGAAATTAATAGTAGTAGTGTTATAAAATATCCTAAAAATATTTGTTATACTTGATGTGAACTAACATTTTTTTAAAAGTATTTGGTTTTAACAATTTTTTTGGAAAGACTGTCAGTATCAGTCTGGCTGCGAATAATAAACTTAATACATATGTTTTTATTTTTCTAAAAATTAAGTCTAGTAGTTTTTTTTACTATTATTAATCATTTCTGGTCTAGACTTTATAATTATATATATTTTGTAATAAATCTTTTAGTAACTGTAATAAAGTTGAATTTTATGCATTTATGCATATCTGCATATGTAATGGACAATTACGTTTTACATGACTACGATTATAAAAATACAAGTATATATAAAATTCAATTTAATCTTTTAATACTTATAATTTATTCATATAATTGTTAATTAATTTGAAACCATTTGAATGTGAATTTTATAATTCATTGTATTACTAAATTCTTAACATTTAAGTATATTTTCCTAGTAAAAACAGTAAACAGTAAAAACCCTTTTAAGTGGAGACTTATTGTTAACTAAGTCTTGTTAATTCAAGAGCGACGTCCGGTCAAAAAAGATTAGGTTGTTCCAAACAATGATTAAAAAAACTATATTGGAGAACATTGTCTACTCTAGAGTAGTAAAAGCCGAACAGAATTGTCGGTAGAGTTTTCACTGTATTTAATGCTTTATTAATGTATACTCGTATAATATAATTTCTTCATATATTTACGTCAGTTTTCTAACACCTTATAATAATTTGTTCTTGTTACTTTTTAAAGAAATAATACAAAACATAAAAAGTTATTAAGGGAGTTTACCATATAATTACGATATCAAAGACATTATAAAGTATGTTTAGTCTTAATAATGTCGATGTTATATATTAATAAGCAATGTCCATCTTTCTATTTTAATGCAAATTTGTCGATCAATTTTTAAAATAGACTAATTAAATTTTGCACGTAGTTTCTTTAACATAATAATTTGTAACTGTGATAATGGAGACATTATAAAGTATGTTTACTCCTCATAACGTCGAATTATAAATTGATAATTATTGTTTACTTGTCTATTTTAATGCAAATTAGTCAATCAATTTTTAAAATAGACTAAATTAATTCTACATGTAGAATTTATTTAAACAGATAATTGCAACACAAATTAGACCCTATGAATTTTAAACTACAAGAATCAAATTTTTTTCAGATTCTCGAAGATGAAAGGTAGTATATAATGATCAAAAATATATATATTATAACTTAAAGTTGCCATATAAACTAAACAATATCAACTTTTTTACTATTTACTTATTTTTTTTATTTTATTTGAATTCATTTAATTGAAATATTGTCTAACTAATATGAATATTTAATGTTCTTATGAAACTGCAATGGGATTGGGTGAGTTATAGATGTAGATGACATGCAAACACCAATAAAAATTATTCCGATTGGTTAATTATGGGTATAGCTACGATATAAGCTGGTAGTTAGAAAGTAGGTTTTGGTATAGAGAACTTTCGTACTTGTCAACATATATAAGTATTTATATTTTTGCACCGTCATTGTGCAAAAATTTAACCATAGAACTAAATGGTTTAAGTTCTGGTAGTGCTAATATGCACAATAACAAATATAGTTATTAAAATAATATTTGTTTACATATTGGTTAAAAACTTATGATAAATCATATACTTTTGGTAATAAACTTTGTATTATGAGTATTTACGATTTAGTAAAGCTAAGACTAACCTTATAACTTTTTTGATCTTCTATCTGTTCAGTTACTTTAACTCCTACGAATGTTGTGCTTTTTGTCGTTTCCAAGTGTTACTTTAAAGTAACTTTTTAGTATATTAAATTATTATTTTACAATATGCAGAACATTATTTGCTTATTATTTAAAGTATTTGCTATATAACACTAATATACTAATTTCAACTAATAACTATGAAACTGAAATACGGTCAATCATGAGATCAAACTTAGCACATTTGGCTACATTTACACATTGAACAACACAAAGTTTTAAATAAAAAATCGTAAGTAAATAAATCCACTTTTTTTTAAAGATTTTTTAGCAATAAATTGTTAATAAACTTTAACAATAATAATTGCACTCAACACGTGCTATACATACATAGTTCATTTAATATTGAAATTTACGTCTACAAAGCGAATAGATACAAAAGCCAGCTCCGTTAAAGATATATTTACTTAATTTCACCGAAGCATAACATTTAGAAAAGCCTAATGATATAAAAGAATTTTAATTTTAATATTTTGTTACTACTAAAATTATGTATTAGTATTAATATTTTAAAATTCACAATTATGTAAAAATTTTATTATTATTTTTTTTTTGAGTACATAAAGTATTTCTTATTGACAAACATATATTATTAAATTTTAATAGTACTTTTGAGAATATGTAAGAATAAATATATGAGAATAATACATTTTTTTGTGTTCATATAAAATAATATAAGTCTATAAAATTAAAAAACATTATAAGAAAATTTTAAGTGTAAAAAAAAGAATATTTTTACATCACAATCTTCTGTTAGAAAAATAATAAGGCTTTATATTGTTATTAATATATATTATAATATATAAAAATTGATGTATGCGTGTACGTTAAAAATATCTAAGCATCAAATAAATAATTATATTTTTCTAATAATGATTGAACTTTACGAAGCAGACTAAGAGAGAATTCGTTGAGATAGATATTGTTGAATACTGCTACTTTTTTACTTTCGAATTGTGAAATAAGTAACATATTTTGGCAAACATTTAGATAAGCAACCTCATAAAAATTATTTCCTGATATGAAAATTATTCTAAATATATATACTTAACTAAAAACATTTAGATAATCTAACCACGTTTTATATATTTGAGCTATTATTATCTATTTTATGACAAACGAAAGGTTAAAATAATATCAATAATGCAAAATGCTTTTTGATGGATTTTACATAATGAGGTAAATTAAAAATATATTTAAAAATAATTACTTTATATACATAAATAATATTTCATATAAAATTAAGGTATTTATGTCATATATATATATGAATTGTGAGGCGTTGCGACAGCGCACAGTCCAACAAATGGTCCCACTGAAGTGAAGGGTTAGCCGAAGTAGACCACAAAACGACTTCGGTCCTTTTTCGTCCTTCGATTCTCGGATGTCTGCACATTTGTAGATTGAGTGCAGATCTGTAGCCAGACAATTACGACGAGAAGGGCTTACAGATTAAAGATCTGAAAATTTTGGTACTGAAATCCTAAGCTAATTTTCCATTGAAAGTTGATAACTTCATTTGAATCAACCACATTATTCTAGTAAATCGAAAGTATATTTAATATTCTTTCGTATCAAATTCTGTATGTATTACGATCTTGGTTTTTATTGGAGAGTTTGTCGACATTTAATCGACATATCTATTAATACTAGCTGTTGTGATTGATAAAGTAATGAAAATAGCTAAAAGATATTTATGTACAAGAAAATAACTTCCATGAAAGTCTTGGTAAATATTTAATATTTTTTCATATCGAATTATATATGTATTACGATGCCGGTTTTTATTGCAGACTTTGTCGATATTTAATCGACATATCTATCAATACTAGCTGTTGTGATTGATAGAGTGGTCAAAATAGCTAAAAGATATTTATGTACCAGAAAATAAGTTCCATGAAAGTCTTGGTAAATATTTAATATTTTTAATCTCAAATTATATATGTATTACGATACCGGTTTTTATAGCAGACTTTGTCGACATTTAATCGACATTGTTTACGTGCGCATATAACCCAACGATTCAATTCGTAGTGGGCTTCAGTCCCTCCCGTGGCTACGTGCCAGGGTGAAGTGCATGGTTAACATAAAATTTTAAATGTATTTTTTTTTTCTGTAAATTTTATACATATATATATAACACTATAATTCTAATTTATATTTACATAAACAAATTAAAAAATAAGTTTTTTTCTATAATTTTTATACGCATTTGGAGTATTTTACACCTAAACTTTGTTAAGATAATGATTAATTTTGCTAAAATAAAACGTCCAGCTATTGTAAAAGTAAAAACGTTTTGTTTATCAAAAAAGTTAAAATTAGCTTCAAAGGTTATTTTTTTTTGTTGTTAATCATTGATTGTTTATAAAAATTTTTTTTTTGATATAATTGTGAATAGAAGTCAGTTTTTTAAAATAATCATTTATAAGTCATTAAAATTTTTTACAATATTAAACGTCATTATCAGTGCAACTAAAAAAAATAATATAATATTTATTATTTATACACATGGAATTTGTTTTTGCAACTTGAGTACTCCCATTAAAACAGAAAGTATCTATATATAAATATCTACGCAATATTTCAATCTAAACAATAACAAACAAACGATTGTACCACTAGCAACTTTTTTATTACTGTTATTACTCCATTATAGATAAAGAAATTAATCTATATATAGGAACTTTCATGTAAGCGGAGACAAAAAAATTTTTATTTTCTTAAAAAGTAAAATATGACTTTAATAATCCTACGCAAAGACCATATTTACATATAACACAAAATTTTAAACCTATAACGAATATCTTTAACGATATATATGGGTAATTTTAGAATATGGTTATAGATATTTTCCAATAATCTATAATTATGAAGTTCTCCGAACTATTTAAAGGAAAATCACTTTATTCGCATGATGCATATCTACGAGAACTACGGCAGACAGGGTTTGAGTTTGAATACGATAATAGAGCTTTACCACTATTTGTTATCACTAGGCACCATCAGGTCTATGCGTGGTTTACAGCCTGTTAGATTAATCTGACTTAGCCTGATATAATAGATATGGTATTGTAACGTTTATAAAAATATGTCCATCAGCTAGTTATGTTACCGGAAACTATAAAAATAGCTTAAGGAAAGTTAAGAAGGCTAAAACGATGAAAGATTGTTAGCATTTAGCAAAAATTAAACAAGTTGGAGATAAATACTTGCAACAGTAACGGCTGGACTTGAGCTTTGGCAGTCATTGAGATGGTAAACATTTAAAATTATACCATTAAAGTAAAGTTATTGGTAACTTTTTGTAATTGTAGGTAGTTTCGTCAGTTAAAATGTTTTATGTGAGGTCTTTTAAACCAAATACTTTTTCTTATTTTACTGAACTATTAAGAGCACTTTTATTTTTCTTGTATTTGTTTTTCTTCTTTATTAGCATTATTACTCTGATTTTTTTTTTGTATTATAATTAATTACAAAATATATAATCTTATAACTAAGTTAGGAAAAACGAGTGCTAGATGCCAGGGCCTTTGGCTCGTATTATAATAAATAGTATTATAATAAATATGTATATATAATAGGTATAAATAGGTATTATAATAAATAGTTTGAATGAATTTTAAATGCTTAAAACTTAACATGAAATAAAAGAAAACTCGTTTGGGTCAAAGGCATTTAATGTAAAAAGTTATTTTTTTTTTTTAATTTAGTCAATGTTTTCCTTTTAGCACGAATTCATAGATTTAGCAGGTCCATCATTGATATTTTCATTGAAGCATAACTTTTTCTAGAGTCATTGAACTGTTTTTAATCAAATGCAAGTGTCACAAACAAAGCAGAGCAGATATAAGTGAAATTTTTATAGATGAAATGTATCTGAACTGAAAAATTGCGTGCAATACGGAAAACGTGCTCAGACAGGAAGCAACAGTTGCAAAAATTGGTGAAAGGTGTGATATATTTTGTATCTGTATCTGTATTTGTATTTATTTTGTTTATGAAAAATAATACTAAAAAATTTTTAAAATGAAAAGAAAACCCTTTGACCTATAAAAAGTAAGAATTATTAAAAGAAAAAGTTTGCATGTCATTCAACTGATGAAGTGATGTGAAAAATTGGCAATTATACAAGCTGTTAGCTGTTGAGCTACAAGTATCTGAAACATTGTATAATCATGTAAGAACGAGTACAACAAAACTAAACAACAAATAAAATTATATGTGAACGACGAAAATTGCGGTCATGCCGGCAATGCCCGATTGCATGGTCAACTAAAAATTTCTGTTGCTACTTTGGCTGCAGGCAATATTTTTTTTTGTGTATTTCATTTTTATGTTAATAGATTTATTTTTTTTTATTTCTTATTTGTTGACATTTTGCTAACAGTTCGAATAGAACAAGATATTTTTACTGAAACAGCAAAGAACGCAAGCACATGTTTTAATTCTCTATTCTCTATGGAATTGCAATAGAGGTCATTGATACTATTCTGAGAGTATAGAATACGAATAGTAGCTTAAGTTTGAAAGTATCAATAACTGTGTTAAATATACACTTTGACAAATATATTTTCATACTTATAGAGATTTTGAAAAAGAAGTTCGAAGAATTTGTGTTATTTTGATTGACACAACATTTTTTATTCAAACAGCATTTTTAGAATGTGCAACAATTACTTTGGGAATAATATCCTTAGAGATATTATTTGTACTTCTCTTATCAATTGCTTTTCATTTATTTTTGCTTAATATAGTGGCTTTTTCTATATATAATTACTATTAACTTACACAGAGATACACATATATTTAAAATTTATTTATTATTTAAGTAAATTATTTAAGCGTGAACCTTTTTTAAAAAAAACAGTTGTATTTCAATAAATAATTACTTATTAGTTAGTATAAATAATTTTTTATAAAGATAGACTTTTAACAGAGATTAATTAATCACATTATTTTTACTGGATTAACGACATTCTACATCAAAAGAATTTTCTTAGAAATTCAATTTATATTAAGTAATTTTGCAAATTTCAGTTGAAAGAATCTATGTTATTATCAACTCTATATCAACTAAGCACTATTTTGCAAATGCCCAGGTCTAGTAAAATTAAGACATTTCAAACTGATCAGGAGAGGGGGGTTCGAAAAATAAGATTTTCATGACTGGGTTTGAGGCAACAAAACGTTCTTTATAGGCTAATTGGGCGAGAAAGCTCTGCAGCCACTAAAATCAAATAGTCAACCATTAATTCTGTGGTTCATAATAGTAGTATATGCAATAGTAGGCGAACAGGCGAACATTAGAGTGAATCTTGACTAGTAGTGTCTTGTGACTTGTGAAGTTATCAGGCCATTATAAGTTTATATAGGTATTTAGTTCATGCTTAACATAATATTTCAAGTAAAAAAATAAAGAGATTTAATCGACAGACAGAAAAACTGTGGAAATAAAAATAAGCTTACAGGGATTTCAGATACTTCTGAAATTTCGAAGGGATTTAGAACGAGATCTTTTCGTTTAGATTACGATAAGGATTTAGATTACGATCAGAAAACTTAAATGTATACTAAATTATTTAAATTATATATAAGTATTATAGATCATATACTTAACGATTGCCCTTCTTTTGATTCTATTTCTATATATCTTTCCAAACATCTTACCTTACCAGCTTATTAAAAACAAATACTGTTAAAAATACTTTCGATATATAAACATGTTAAAGCCTATAATCTAGTCAATAAAATTTAATTTATAACATCCGAGACGAAGGTCCTGTCGTTTTTCCTATCTTAGTTATAAGATTCTATATTTTGTAATTAATTATAATAAAATAAAAAATAAAATTTATAAGCACTAAAAAGGGTTTATGTTTGACGACGAAGTACTGTTGCCCTCTTCTCTATAAGTTAGCTTAACCTTAACCTGAACCGATACAGGAAAACCAAATTACAAAAAATATTTATAAAAAATATTATTGGTAAAGCAATAACTTATAGTAAAAATATAAGTATTTCGAATATCTTAAAAGTTTTATTATACTTTCGCAATAATGAAAAGCACTTTTTATGAAAACTTCTTTAATTAAATGTTGAAATTTAAAACCTTTGTTACTCGTTATTTCAAAGCTTCATAATTCTGAGATATTTTACCTGAAAAAAAAAATAAAAAAAAAAATTATTTAAAATTAGAAAAAAAATTATTAAAAATTAGAAAAAAATTATTTCTTTATTTTTTTTTTTGTATTTTTACTTAATTTACTACTTTCGAATTTTAATGTGTGTGAGCATTTAAGTAAATTTATTAAATTAAGAGACCTGTAATGACATTGAAAACGTAACCCTCATATAAAATGAAATCAATTTTCGACTAACGACAATAGAAGTAAATTAAATGATTTAAGCTTTACAATGAAAAAGGTTTTACGTAAGTCAATTTAATCCAATTTTTTGCATTCTTCACTTGTTAAATATCGGATAAATCCACTAATAAAAAGCTTAAATGCACCAAAAAATTAGTACAAACCATTGTAGTGACCATAAAACTGTATTAAAATTGATAAAAACGAATTAGAATAACTGATGGGAATTTATCATTTGCGTTGCAATTTCATAAAATGCATTGTGAATGCAATAGATTATTAGGTGGAAATAATGCACCGCAGCACTGCATATACACACAGCAAAAAATAACATAATAAACAATTTATATACGTATGTACAACAAACAACAAACTGCAAAAGAAACATGATCATTGATGCAGGTGATTGCAGCGATTGCAGCGATAGCAACGATTGCATAGATCCAAAGATACAATTAAACAGAACTGATGATTTGAAAAACTTGTTGCCGCTGAGAAGTGGCATACGTAACTGTATCATTGAGGTCATTACTAAATATGAACCACAAAAATAAAAACCACAAAATTTTACATTTTCGTACACAGTTCATTAAAGTCCCTAACTATAGCAGATTTGTGTCAGCAACAGTTGCTCTAACACGCAAATCTCAGATCAACATTTCAATTATTATAATTTGAATGAGTTCAAAAACAAGTACCCTGCAATTGACAGATGACAGCAACAATATACACAAGAATCAAGAATAAAAAAAAAAAAAATATTATACAATAATTTTCAGTAAAATGCATTTCATTCTAGTAAACCAGATATGTAAGTACCCGCCCGATTCCCGCTCGTTGCAGTTTTTGATTTAATCACAACTGTTGTTAGTATTGTTGGCAATGATAATGAGCTTTATGGGGATTTTAAGTGTTGGTAACAAAGCTTGAAATTTGCAAACAAAATCCCATAAACCGTGAAATATTTGCATTTAGTTTGCATTTTTGAAAGATAATAAAAACAATCAATTTGTGGCTAAATGAAGAAATTTATACAAGAAGATAACAAGTCGGATTTTGCAACTAGTCACTCATTAAAAATGTTTAAAAATTTTATAAGTTACTATTCTTCAAAAGCTTTAAAACGTTTATCATTACATCCAATACTAATAGCGAAGAAATATAATCGCATTTAAAATTATTTCTGCATATTTTGCATAACAGAAGATCCTCGCCCTTCTCGAGAAACAAGCTAAGATACTTAATTAAAGCATATAATTGACTTACGTTTTCTCTGCATTTAATTTAATTACATTATTTTGATGCTGTGAATCACTTTCAACGTTTAATAATGCATAAAATTTTTTCAAAATAAATTAATTTTGTTTAAAGCATTTAATTATTTCACTGTATTACTCATAATTCCATATTTAATTATTTATAACAAAGTATCTATCAAGGTTCTGAAACCCTATTTAAAATAGTTAATTTCATAATAAATTGCATTTATTAACATAACACGACTTAAAAAATAAGTAAATTGGATATTTTAAATAACACCGATTGATTGGAACCAAGTCCAGAGTGGGTTAATGCTTTTCAACCACTTCTCTCTATCGCTCTCTAACTTTCGCTTCTGTTCTCTAATCTTGTTCTTTTCCTCTTCTCTAGTATTGTACTTCTTCTCTTATCTGGTCATGTACTTCTTCACTTTTCTAGTCTTGTACTTCTTCACTTCTCTAGTCCCAATGCTCTAAAATCATTGTATACTGCTTTTTTTTTGGGAGTACTATTGTTTTCTTTCCAATAATCATTCTAATTAAAGCTCACTGTTCAATGTTTTATCAAAAGCTATTATTAGTAAGTGGGTCTCTCATATCAAAAATTGGAAAAATAAATCTCATCGATGTAGCAAATCCGAAATGAGTATATATCTGCAAAAATGTATTTATTACCCACCGAACATCTCTAAAAGATTTCAGTTAAAACTTTTTGCTATTATTAAGGATATATAAAATGTACTTCTCATCGATTAATTATTACTATTCTTTAAACATATATTCGTTAAAAGAATAGCGACAAACATAGTTACACTAAAATATAATAAATTCAAAATATAAGAGTTGAACCGATTAGGTTTTAATGTTAGGACTACATTGTTTTACAGATGAGTTTACAAGGAAAGGAACACTTTTGTGTTTAGTTAGTTGCAGAAACTAGTCAGCAGTTATCGATCTATTAATCGTTTAGCTCATAAGGCAGCAATGATTATATTTATCTTATTCTATTAGTATTTCTTCGCATATATCGCTCCATATATAGCATTGACTTGACGTAACGGTTTTAGTCCTTCTTCTTCAGATTATAGTAGATGCGTCTGTTCATTCGCTGCTTAGCAGCTTCCAAGTTGAAGTTTGCTCATAGTTTGTAATAATAAAACTATAATTAAAAAGATCTTTTTTGTAGTCAATAGATTTTTCATTCCTACCGATGAGCAACTCGTCAAAAAGTACTTCCCTAAACACCTGTTCCTTATGGTTGACAAAGCTGTACAATTATAGAGGAAATGCATTTTTGTGGTATAATATAAATATTTTAAATACTTTAAGCCCATGGCACATTAAATATTAATATGTATGATGGAATTTATGAAGACAATTTCTGTCAGTGGCATAACCAGTATTGGATCAAGTGTGGGGGTTAAACTACAAAACATTTTTTTCTCGAGTTTTGGCAGTATATTATCTTCACCATATACTATCAGAAAAAATTTATATATTTATATTTTTTTTCATATTATGATTGCAATAAAGTGTTGACCCAAATCAATTTTACAAAATAGAATCTCGTGCCTTTAAAAATAGAATGCAGTAATTTATTATAAAGAAGTTTTTTGAACAGTAGTGAGCTACAACAACATAAATTCATTTTATATTATTTTATTTAATTGAATTTTTGGCGGATCATACAGCTGTTTCGAGTAATACCAAATAGCCATCATCAGTGGTCTTGGATATAATTCTTGTATATAATTCTTTGTAAATAATTTTTTGAGGCTGCAAGTACCAGAAATGGAACTCGTGTCCTGCCAAATTTGAAACTCAGAGTCAGGGCACGTTAACCAACTGACCCAAAGCCGTACTTGACTTTTATGTTCGCACTTTTTTCTGGAGTTGTGTAAATTGACTGTGATTTATTATATTAAAACTTAGAATGCAAGTAAGAAATGCTTTGTAAAGATAATATATAATATTTATATGCATGATATAGTCACATGAATATATTATTATTATTTTGCTTAGTCATTATTTAAAAATCATTTTTATTTTTCTATTTTTTGAGGAACAAATGCTGCACATAAAGTAAATCTATAGTAGTTTTCTATAGTAGAGAAAAATAATTTTTTGTTAGAACCATTTGTTGAGTAAGTTTGTTGAAAAAGTGCATTAATTTCGCCTAAGTAAGTTTTAATTATCTAGTTTTCACGTTTTATTATTAAAAACGTCTCGACATATAAAACAAGTTCTAAGGTGGCATACAAACACTTCTATCGCTACTAACACGAATGAAAGGAGAAAACCATTTACAGATTTCTATAGCGTTTTCTACCTTCACAGGTTATAACAGGTTCTATCTGAGTGCATAATTAAATAACTTTTTATTCTATACTCACTTTGAAATTATGCATTTACAGGGTACATTTGCATTTTATGTACATAGATAAAAAGTTTTACTATTATAAAATACAATGATGTCCTAATTTTAATGAATGAATTTTGTCTCGAATTTTTTTGTTATGAATTTTTAAGTGCTTTAAAAAAATAATAATATAACATATACTTCATAAATCTCAGCAGTTTATAAAGTTTTCGCACCCTGTAATCAGTGAACCAAACGAATCGCGTGTTTAACGTCATCTCAAAAAATAGTTACACTGTGCATTATACCGCAAAAAATTAGCTAAATTTGTTACTGCGTTTCACTTAAAAGTTAATAACAATGTATATATATACATCTATAAACTTTTTTTGTATTCTATTTTTAATTTTTCTAATCTTAATCTTAGTAGTAATAGCATTTATATACTTGTATACGTACCACAACATTATATAACAAAAATTTTGTGGTTTCAAATTTTTAGAAAAATAATGACTGATTTATATATTTTTTATATAGTTCACTTCACGACTGTAGATAAATCCTTAAAATAGTTATAAAAAATTTTACTTAATGGTCATATGAGCTGTTGACAAAAGTCTAAGTAGTAGGTGGTATTTAGTTAAAATATCTGCTAGAAATATGATGAGATTAATAGATTAATAAATTTGTAAAAGGCACCTATGAAATACTATGTTTCGCTAAGTTTTTGGCTAAATCGTCTATAAATATTATGGTCTAACCACAGTGCTTATTAAAAATTGCGTTTTGCCACTTTTTTCTGTTTCCGTAGATCAAATTATCACTTCAAGAAGGCGTTATAAGCCTATGAAAGAAAGTATTAATAAAAGGTTGTAGGCCATACCTTAGTTAGTCTACTAAAAACGTATAGAGGCATAGGGGTCAAGTGTTGCCATAGAGCAAAAAATGAAACTTTAATTAAGTCTTTGTGCACTGATCTTATCATTTAAATGTCCTCTACGTGAAAGCTTATAATACCAAATTTTACAAGATAGTATTTAGCAAAGACTTAATAGATGTTAGTTTTCACGCCGTTAAAGAATTAATAATTATCCACATAAATACGATCCTTTATATATCTTAACAAAAAAAAAAAAGACAAATTGTAATAAATTGGATAATATTATTAGTTAATTCGTAGAGTTAGTTAGTTAGTTAAATGACCATAACAATCCGTTATAGGTTTGGGACAATCGCATCATTACTCTTCAGGCGCCTTTGTTAAGTGCACAGCACCCTTTCTCTAATCTCGTACTTCAAGTGCGGTTAATGCTTCGACTTGATTACTTCACCCAAGACACGATGTATCTCTACGCCTTCTTCTCCAGCTATCGCTTCAGATACCAATTTATGTCTTTAAAAGGTAAAATTAAACCATCGGGAAGTTTTTTACACAACAAAGCCAAATTTGGATGTGTTGAGTGGCTTGTGGTACCATCTTATTGAAACCACATACCTATATTCCAGTTCTACATCTTCAATTTCATTCCCAAAAAAAATAAGTAATCGTGTGTTTATAGTGACTAAAATTGACGGTTTATGTTAAACCTTCGTCACATATATTATCAAAAAAATATATGTTGATGTAATAGTCGTTCGAGAGTGACAAGTAAATTTTCACTACCCTAGATGAGAAAATTTTGTTAGTTCGCACAGTCACTATTTGACAAATATGGTTCATCATTAAAGGAAATTTCAATGCGTCACCATTTTTGTAGTAAATCTGTTGATTATGTGAAAATTGTAAAAAAACCTACTACAAAAATGGTAACCATTTTCTGTAAGAAATTTTCTTTATTATTAAACTATTCATATTATAAAATGGCAAACCTTAAATTAAACATCAGATATCTTGAATGATAATTCTATTTCACATGTTACTGAAACAGTCACTGACAAATCAAGACCACAAATTTGATAACACTTTATATATATATATATATATATTTATTACATATATAGTACATATTTGTAATAAATATTTGTATATTTAAATGTAACTTTCCATAATTTAATATAATTTATTTGTCATAATTGTTAAAAAAAAAACATTTCGTTCGCAAAGATAAGAGATACTTTATAAAGATGCCATCCATAACACTTCAATGAATGTCTCAAAATAAGAAATAAAGTAAATTTAATAATTTTTTCTTTTTACATTTTAATTAATGCTTTTTATTTTAATTAAATAATCATAAATAAAATGAATTAAATAATAATGAGCGCTGTTACTCAATTGTATGCTATTAAATATAAACTCAGTAGACTGTTAAGATACATTTTATAAATAGGTCGAGTACTTGTGTTTACGAGTATTTTCCTTTTCCTTCTTTAAAGTTTCTTTTGTGGTACCGAAAAATCATGGCACAATAACGACAAATTTTATAAAATTTTCTTTCTGAGGGAAATTAAAATTTCGCTCACACCTCTTTTCCTGCTAATAAGACGAGCGTTTATCAGGTGAATTGCATTATCTGAAAATGAATATTTACATTATTATTTCTTTGTGATTCGTATTTGCCAAACGAACCCAAAATTTATTGTAAACATAGAAAAGTAGGTTAAAATTATGTTAAATCAAGTGTGCAAGAAATGTGGCATCAATCTGATGGAAATGTACTCGCATGTGCCCGTATTATTCTCTAATTTATGTAAAAGAAAAATAATTTTATAAAAAGAAAACTTACATGTTCAACTCAGATACATTTGAGTGTTCGCGTTTGAGTGTTCGCAAATCAAGCATGAACAAGTAGGAAAATTTTATTCGAATAAACTTTTTCAAGAGTTACTTTTTTTAAGCTCCATCAGGCGCATTTAAGCCTCGCCCTACACAGCTGAAGGGTTTATAAAGGTGTAATTAGAAACATGCATAGGTGAAAAAACAAGTTAAAGGTAATGTCGAAATATTCCTTCGATAAGAAATGCATAAACATTATAAAGTATATTTTTTCTACACAATAAAAAGTATGTCTATAAAAAAAATATTAATTATAGCGATTTTAATAAAAATTATACTATCTTATTAAATAATTTACTAACAAATGATACATAAAATCAATTTAGTAATTATATCTTACTTTATCAATTTATCTCGTATTATATATAAAAGTAGATCTAAGCTGGTATTGACTTATTATAATTAAATGAAATATCACTATTTATCGATATATGTTTCTAAGCAAATCATTTCGATTTATTGCTACGATATGTATAATTAGATCTCTCACAAATCAATCAGGTCCCCTAATGGCAGTTGTCCTTTTCAAAATTTAAATACAACCCTGTTTTTTAATTGTACTAGATTTAGTTTTGAGATTCCAATATAATGTGTATCTCTATTGAATTTGTAATAAAGCGTAATGAATTATTACTATTAATGACAATTACTTCAGCTTAGGGATACTGTTATTAATAATAAGAATAATAATAATGTATTATATACATATTGTTGTACTCATCGTTTGCAAAGAGTTACCCCAACGTTCTTTAAGGACTTGAAATTCAATTAACTATTAAATTATATATACAAATTACGTGAAATATATAAAATATTTTAGATTAGAGAGTTTTCTATTTAAACTAATGAATTAATTGAATAATAAGTATTATTAGAATGTTCTTTAATACCAGTTTTCACTATTATAAACCAGTAAAGTCTTCTCACAAGCTTTAAAGTGTTAAGTATTGCTGCTTTATTTTAAGGTTTTCGCAAAGTGAAAAGAACGACGACATCTTCTTATACAGACCCATGTTTTTGTTGGCCAATGTATAATATTCAAGGGTAAGTATGCTTACTTTTACATTCATCCATATCTGTAAGATAATTATTATCGAAGTAAAACGGGGTTACTTACTGTGGTTAATATCGATGAACTATATTATTAATGTTAACTTAGAAATAGGCACATCATTTTCACTTGCAATTATCTTCACTTTTCGTTAGATGTCTTCGTAGATTAATCATAGTACAGAAATTAACAGAAATCATTTTACAATATTTACAAAAGGTTACAATTTAGGGTGGGTGTTGATCAGATAAGCATATAAAATTGGATATCATCGCTGCAAACCTTATGAAGCGGTATAATATTTTTCATTGGCATATTAGCAAATAGAATTTCAAAGAAATAACTGAGTTAATATTTTTTGAAGTTTTCATAACCCTGTAATTAAATTTAATTAAATTAAGTCTGATTCGGATTTGTTGTGTATAATTTATTTAAAATAATTAGTTGATAAGAGTTATGTGGAACCCAAAAAATTGCATTACATAAAAATATTTTCTTCAACATTACGAAGAAATAACGATACAATCGCCAGTTCTGATAGCAGAGGTAGCGTGTGTGTTGGAACTACGGTAGGCAGGGTTTCTAATTGTACTAAGGTCTAGTCTACAAACACACTTTAAAAAAAACTTTTTAAAATATTTGCTGTAACATAATTTTAATATCTTCTTAGATTTGCAAAAAAAAAATGTGTCTTGCATGTTATCTATAAAGGGATTAAGCTCTATCGTTGAAGACCACTACATTTATTTGTGGCTTTAGTTCAATCAGATTATCCTAACCTAACCAAATGCTACAATAATACAATTATTGAAAAGGAACTATTTAAAGTTGATTGCATTAAGTAGCAGCAGAGCTACTTCTTATGGCCCGTTTTGGTTTTTCTAGGACCTTTTTTCATACTACTACATTCCCGATCACGTAAATTTAAGTTTTGTAGACTTAGAAACTAGTAGTAATCAAAATATTTAGCTATCATAAAAAATGCTAAAAATTTCATTAATGTAAATCAATGCCAAGGAGTGAAAAATAGTCAAATTTCCGGAATATCTTCTAATAGAAGAAAATTAAAAGTTCATTACGTACAAGTTGTGATGCAGATACAAGCACTTTCTTGTAAATTTGTTGTAGCTTCAAATCTTATCAAAGAGCAAGCAAAAAAAAAATAACGCACTTTTTAATAGACCGGTTTGCTATTCTGCCGTTTCGGCTGTCTTCAATTTCTGATAGCATCTCTAATGCATATACTAAAAAGGCTAATAGAAAAATCTGAACTGTTTTTTTTTTACTTTTAAGTGAATAAATTTAAATAACTAAAATATTTTACAGACTATGCCTAGAAAATAGCTATGGCGTGGCAATAAAGAGGTTCAAGCAATATTTATATGGTGTACAGATATTTATTTCTGTATTATTATTATTATTATTACTATATATTATTATATTCTTTTTTTATAAGAATTAGAAATCATATTTTTTAACTTTGCAAGAATTATTTCGTATCTATTACGTTACGCGTGGTCTTATAACAATAATTCTTGTTAGCCCTATCCCAACTTAACCTTGACACATACAAAATTTATGGGATACAATGTATAGAAAAGCAAAAATTGGATTTTTTCACACTTGTGCCTAAATTTTCAATAAGATACTTGT
The DNA here is from genome assembly GCF_002237135.1 of Teleopsis dalmanni. Lineage (NCBI taxonomy): Eukaryota > Metazoa > Arthropoda > Insecta > Diptera > Diopsidae > Teleopsis > Teleopsis dalmanni. Next base: position 25,796,294 of record NC_051847.1, on the reverse strand, counting down.
TAAGTATGTAAAACACTTAATGGTATACACTGTCGATCGTGTTGACCTTGTTAGTATTTTGTATATCCGATTTTGATGTACTTTCCTCCATAGGCTCACGCACCACTTTTAGAGAATATTGTAAACTTAAGTGATTTGGAGAGAATTTAAATGAGCTGTTAATGAAATTTCTTAGGAATAAAGTATTTCAATATTTTAATTTTATGTATATTTTTTTTTTGTTGAAACATAAGTATTCTTTTTGATTTGAAAAATATTTTTTCAATAAAAACACAAACAGTTGGGGTTTACATGTAAAGAGTGGATAGTATGTAAATAGTAAATTGATTATTTATTCAATTTTTAATTTTATTTCTTTTAGCTATAAGGAGCTCAAATAAATAATTAAATTAATTCAATTTAAATTTGCATTTCTTATTCTCAACAAAGTGAATTAATGCAAAAATCAATTTAAGGTTAATTTAAGTACTACTAAAATTTTATTAATATAAACTTGGATACAATTTATTAAAATAGATTTAATAATAAAACTAGCAGACAAGAGAAATATTCTCCAATTGTAAATTCACAGAATAGTAAGTATAACTAAATGGGAAAAGCTTTTCAAAATGATTCAATACAAATTTAATCTTTTGTGATGCAATAAAGAAAGCAATATGGATACAATAGGTACTATATAAATATATATATCTGTAGACTGTGGCTGAAATGGATTTAAAAAACTATAAAAACCAAATGCTTGAGCATTGATGGTATAAAAAAAAAACAAAACACTTGTGTAATACTATACAATGTCGATTATATGGACATTTTTCATGGACTATTGCACTCTAGAGATTTTAATTTGTTTATATTTAAATATAAGTTTGTCTGTATTTAAAACGCTGTGTCCACAGCTGCAATTTTATTGAACACAAAAAATGTGAAATATGAATAAACGCCCACTCAGCGAGTAATATTTACTTTTCGTTCAATACATTTATTTGGTGAGATTTATTATTTATATTAGAGACTCTGAGTAAAAAAATTGAATTGATTGCAAAAAAATTTGAAGTTAAATATACAAATTAAGATGAATAACACAAAAGTTCTATGAGGCAAGTGAGCTCATCTGCTTAAGTTGAAATCAATCGATTCGCAAAAATCGTCGTACTCAGAATATAAGCAAATAATCAAATAAAAATGTTTATAAACAATGCAAAATATAAACACAATCGTTAACAATTAATTGCGTCTTTAAGTCTAATGTCACAGTACAGAAGGAATCCTACTTGAAATAATATAGACTGCTAGAAAAAAAAATTTTAGAACCTTTGCTATGTTAGAAAAATTAATATATCACTTGGATATAAATATTGTATAAAAAACTTAAAAAAAAAAAACAAATTCGATTAATTCACTAAAAATAAGTTTTTAATTATCTAATCACACAGTCATAAAAATCGTCATTATTTTCTACATTTTAATTACAAATTTAAAACCACAATATGACGTATTTTCACAATTGAAAACCCACAATCCTTTATCCACTATAGCTGATTAATTCGTTTAATGATTATTCATTTAAATTTTATAAATGCACCAATTTTGAAAGGGGCTTAGGAACGAAGACTTTCATATTTTTTTTTGGAATAAAATAGAACTATTTGAATTAACCGCCTGGTAATTTTAAATGATGTACTGAGCATTCTGTCAGACGTAAAAACATAAAATTTGCAGTTTGATCACACTTTTAGTTTTAGTATATTAGGGCTAGGATTATAACTTATTACCATCTGAAATGGATTTTTTTACATTTATTTTAACATCAAAATTTCCACACCATTATATATAAAGCAATCCCGATAAACACCCTATTAGGTTTATAAATAAGGTATTAGTTACTGGAGTCATATTTAAGAATATCAGGTGAATACACTATCGCTATGCATTGATGTATCATTTTGGTGAAACAGTACTTTGTTCTCTCATTGATTGACTTTTGCTGATTGCAGTCTCTTCAACTAATTGCTGATTTATTTTCAGAATACAGCGACATTATAATTTTTCAACCATTTATGCAAATCGCATGATTGCCTTCTATGTCTAAACAGTATTTAAACTCATCGCCTCGTTTTTGATTGACTGTAAGAAAAAGCAGTATCCACTTTGTTAACAACAATCTAATAACCAAAATTTCATGTAAAAATAACTAATATTTTCTTTTGATATCAAACTAAAATTTTATTTATGATTAGTCAAAACAATTTTGTAGATATTTCTGATATTTTCCAGAATAATAGTATCGCTTAAGCTACTAGAATATTAGGCGTCATTGGTGTCTGTAAGTCAGCGTTTATACTCAGCATATCTATAGATGATAATTAATTTTACCAGAGATGTTAAAAACAATTTTCTGAAGATTTTTATTGTTTTTTGAAGCACCATACGGGTAGTCAGAGTATTAGGTACCTTCGATATCTGTAAGACTATGTTTACATTCTCCATACTAAAAAATGGTGACTAATTTTTTAATTGGTCTATTATTAAATCTATTGACTTTAACAATATTATTTGATATCATTAAAAAGTCATTTTTAATGAATGATCCAAAATCTTTTTTATGAATTATTTTGAAAATAACTTAAATTTTTCATAAAAAATTCTAGCTAAAGGTTGGAATTTTATTACATGTAATCATATAAGCTATTTTACATATATATACATATATTTCTTTAAGATAAACTAACGGAACTGCATTTCATTACATAGGAGCTGTTAAATTCGCAAAGTAGCAGCGTTTGAGATGTATTGGGCACGTCATGAGAATGCCGAAAGATAAACCACAAAAGCATATACACCATTTCACGCCGTACGACATCTGCAACAGAGATAGACTACGTCTTAGATGGTTCTACAATGTGATCGAGTACATCAGAAAAATGGGTATCCAAAATTGGAGGTCTGAAATTGGTTGATACAGCTAAAGCTTACCCCGAGCAGCTGATGATGATACTCATTTAGCTTATAAAAATTTAAATGCTACAACAGCTATCTTCAAGATCTATATGATCTATATGTTAAACCAACAACTTCACGGTTCACAGACTACACGTAGCATAAAGTAGCATTTCTCAGCTGAAAAAAATTTTTTTGGGAAACAGAAAAACATTTAAAACGTATTACAAAGATCGGTAAAATATTCATTGTACTTTGCAAAGACCAGTATTAATGCCTTCCCAATAATATAATATCATTAAAGGCGAAAATACAACATTTTACTAACCGTAGGTGCTAATGACACTAATCTGTGGTTGAGAAATCCTGACATAAAATACTTGTTAGTGGTCATAAACTGTATTGAATGACCAATTTAACTTGGATTTTGGTTATATGTGAAGACCTTGGCAATGAAATAATACCTATTTGTTGTGTAATAGGCACATACTCGTATGAGTTTAATGTATCTATGAAAACATGCTGCGGTTATATAACTATAAAATTGTAAAAAAATATTTAAATAAATTCAGTACATCGTAATTAAGTTGAAAACATGAAAACCGATTTATTTTCAGCAAATAACTTTTAAGTTAAAAATACATTTAATGGCTACGATTTTGGCATTTAAATGTTTCTGCAAAAGCAAAAAAAAAGCAAAGATGTAAAATGTAAAATAGATAAAAAAAAACAGAATAGGAATTTAAAATTACAAACTAAAGTAATTGTATTTAACTTAGAAGTTCAATGAGCAACATACAATATACAAGATACAATACATAACAAACATTCAAGTCGAGCCAATAAAATGTCAATTGGCACAAAATTTTTATTCTCTGATAAAATGCTTGAAAGTATCGCCATCACCATCGCCAGAGCCACAGCACTTTGCCGGATGCTGCTTTAAAAATAGACGTTGCTCACGATGAGCTGAACTGTCGCAAATCGGGTGAAATTTTTTGGAGAATTGTGCAATATATCAATTTTATATTATCGGCTTTTACATCTATTAGATATGATAATTAAATCATAATCTAGTAAAGTGAACTATTAAAATCGTAAGAAGAAGCAGCTTACTTTGGGCTATTTCTGGTACATGACTGAGTTGCGTATATTTTCGCTGTATCTGAACATATTTCCCAGAGTAAAAAAAATTATTTGAAAAGTGGAAGCTATAGATTCTATTTTTAGGTACACTCTGGTCGCAGCCGCCTTTTGCAGTTGTCATCGTCATCGTAAAGAATTTTTCACGTATTTTTCTTATTTTATTTGTTTTTCATTTATTTGGCTTTTTATGTTTTCTTTACAGTTTTTCTTAATTAATGAAAATAAAAGAGCAAGTGAAAATGCTTTTCTATTTAGCCGCAGTCTTCCATTTGCTTCATACTTCATCTAAATTTTGAGTTGAGCTGCTTTGCTCTTAGCTATGCGCCTTCAAAATGGAAGAGTGGACATAGGATGGACTGAAGAATATTTGAAATAAGCATTCCCAAGTTAATGACAGACTTTTGGCTTGCCTACCGATCCAACAAACCAACAATCCAACCGCCAAACATTTGCTAGGCACGCAACTGAAAATTATTTTCGAAATTTTAATAAATCTAAATGATTTTATTTTTCACATATTTTCTGATTTTCTGATTTTGCAACTGCCGGTGAAATTTCTTTTATGAATACATGTGCTCGGATTGTCACAAACACGACACACTTGCATAAAATTTCTATAATGAAAAATTTCTAAAAAATTTTAGGTTTAAATATTATAGTAAGAAGATAAAAATAGCGCTTTGAGAATGAGAATATTGACTACAGACATTTTTTGTCTCAGCAAGTCTATTTGTTCATTAAAAATTAGATCTGAAATATTTCTAAAGAGACTAATATAATATGTAGGAAGTGTACGATTAATATTAGACAGATTGAATTGAATTTTTCTTTCCACTCATACGCTTGTATATAAAATATATTTTAAGGAAATTCTATCAATGCCCTCATTCCCAACATCATTAAATAGATGAGTTTTCTATTAGAGAGTACTAAGTTTATAAAAGTGAGTTTAGAAGATAGGTTATATAGAATCATATTTTAAGGAAATTCTATCAATGCCCTCATTCCCAACATCATTAAATAGATGAGTTTTCTATTAGAGAGTAGTAAGTTTATAAAAGTGAGTTTAGAAGATAGGTTATATAGAATCATATTTTAAGGAAATTCTATCAATGCCCTCATTCCCAACATCATTAAATAGATGAGTTTTCTATTAGAGAGTAGTAAGTTTATAAAAGTGAGTTTAGAAGATAGGTTATATAGAATCATATTTTAAGGAAATTCTATCAATGCCCTCATTCCCAACATCATTAAATAGATGAGTTTTCTATTAGAGAGTAGTAAGTTTATAAAAGTGGATTTAGAAAATAGGTTATATAGAATCATATAACTGCTTTCATTACCAAAAATCATATGTTAATGATTTTTCTATTAGAGACTTAAGTTTAAACGAGTAGGTTTAGAAGATTGGATTCATAGTGTCATATTATATTATTGCTTTTATTATCAAAAATTATTAGTTACATAATTTTTCATATAATATCATGAAAAATAATATTTCATATAATACCTTTCAGAAAAACATTATTCAATGACACTTCACTTAGAGAAGTAAGTTTATATAAGTAGGAAGAAGAAGATAGAATACATAGAATTATATCATATCAATGCTTTTTTTACCAGAAATCACTAAGTACTAAATTTTCCACAATAGAGTATACAAATTCATATCAAATCACTGCTTTTTTTATCAAAAATGATAACTCAATGACAAAAATAAGTTTATATAAGTAGATAGAAGAAGATAGGGTATATAGAATCATATTATATCGCAATTTTTATTACCAAAAATCATTACTTATATAATTTTTCTATTAGCGACAGAGTATATAGATTCATATTAATTAAATCCCTACTTTTATTATCGAAAATTATAACTTAATGATTTTTCTATAAGAGAAGTTAGTTTATAGATGTAGGTTTAGAAGGATACATAGAATCATATCGCTCATTTTATTACCAATAATTATTCTGGAGTATATAAATTAGTATTAAATTATTACTTTGCTTATCGCAAAATCATAAATTAATTATATAAATAGGTTTACAAGATAAAGTGTTAGAATGATATTATTGAACCGCTAACTTTATGTTACCAAAAACAGATAATATTTCTACTTGAGTAGTGAATTGAGATAATGTATTATATATATTTAATAAAAAAGTATGTAAAACGTTTCCATTTCTATTTTACTTTATAAAATTAAAATAGGTTAGGCAGAAATGCAAAAGAGCAAATCTAATACATTTAGTTACCTAAATGAATTAGATTAGGTCTATTGTGCTATCCTATGATCCTAATATACCCTATAGTCGCTGGTAAATTCTTTGGTATCATTGATTAATCTCATCAATTAATGTATCTTGTTACTAAGTATCTTCTCCAGATCATCTTTAAAATGACATTCAAGCTGTTTTTTTCCTGATTTTATAAAAACTATGTAGTTACATAGACGATGCTTGGTGTCTTTATTATATTGTATATTTAAATATTTTTTTCTAGATTTTACAAAAACCAGAGCAGTGATGGAACATATGTGGAACGGCCTTTTCTATTTTACCCTACCGCAACTTTTGGAGATTTTTAGAGATTTCTGTCAGCGGTTCCACCAATTATTTATATTATTAAAATATATCTTCTTCTTTCGCTGACTTTAGATATCTGGTACTCAGTGTTATAAGATTATAGCTGTAAGATTTATAGCTTATACAATGCAACATTTTTGATGTTTCACTTAATTAATGTAGTAATTGACGTTGGCCACCGAAATTGAAGTATATTTTAATGGTACCAGCAATATCAGAAAAGCCTTGATGTGATTTTTTTATAATTGAAAGAGTATTAAGAGTATTTATGTTAAAAGCGATATCTAGCTCAAAATAATATGATTTTATATATCAGAGCAAAGACTATACTGCAAATCTGTTGTTTAAAAATCCAACGACAATTTTTAAGCTTCATTTTATTAATTATATATTTTTATATAGGTTGGTTGGTTTTTTTTTATTCGCATTGGTGTCAATCAACACCTCGTTTCTATTTTGTGGGTGGACCCTGATACTGTTCCACTTAAAATGTTTTAACGTTTCTTACGTTTCTTACTGTGATCTTCATATCTTTTTACGGTTTTTGATTTGGACGTAAATTTAGTTGGCTTAATGTTAAATTGGAGTAGTTGTCTATTTCATCAAAGAGTTGCACTGTTTTGTGTTACATATACATTATTAATATTATAATATATAATATTATAATATATATTATAAATTGCTGATATTATTTACCTATTTAATTATATAAAAGTACATATGTAATTTTTATTACATTATTACTTCCTTAATAAAATAGAGTTTACATATTTTCTAGAATCACACCACATGCATTTTGAAAGATGCCGCTTCTAGTATTTAATATCTATTTTGCATTCCATAAAAAAAAGTTGTTAATATATTAGACATAAAATTATTTGGTATTTGAAAAGTATTTATTTTTTCCATTTGTCCGTGCCACTAAGTCAATAGTTTTTATTAGTTTTCATTTGTAACCATTAAACTCTTTGATTATGAGCAGTATCTAATAATGTTTTTTTAACCCATAAACTAAATTTTTTATGTTCGACTTAATCCCAGTTTGATACTCGTATTAAAAAAAATTTTGTATTAGTATTGATAATGGCAATTTTAGAAATTTCTTCGGCATTTCGTGCGACTGGCTATCAAAGAAATTCACGCTCCCACCAATACAAATCTGTCAGCTGCGCTTTTAGCTTTTGGCTTGACCACTTTTATTGGTATTAAATCGACATAAACGCAGACTTTCACTTAAGCGCACTCCAAGCCGAGTCGGGCCAAAACAAACCTAAGCTGTTGGATGAGGTAAACAAGAAGAAATCAACGCTAACACAAGAGCACATCGAAACTTGATTGCACAGATTGAGACGATTCAAGGGAAAAGTTTGAAGCAAAAGATACAAGATACAAAAATAAACAAAAAGGAAACTATGGAATTCTTTGGGTTGCGACGTGGAAGTAACAAGTGATTTTGTTTTGGTTTTAGTATAAAATGCGGACTCAAAAACAATAAAGAAAAAATTCATGTGCAAGAGCAAATTGTCAGTCAGACTATTAGGTCAATGAAGTTGGCTGCTTTCCAAATGTTCGAGTCACTCTTAGGCCAGTTACTATAAAATTTGATGGCCACCTCTTGTGTACTTGTGAATTATCTTTAACTATTTTACTTCGAGTATACCCTTTAGTACATTTACTCTCCTACACCACTGCCTATGAATTTTGCCGTTTTCTCTTTGCTATGTGAAATTAAATGCCACTTTAATTTTACAAATCTGAACCTGTTATGTTTTTTGTTGTAGGTATGTTAATGCTTTCATTTAAACATATTTACGAAAAAATTATCAAAATTGGTTATTTAGATAAATGAAAAAAAAAAACAAAAAAAATAAATAAATAAATTATAAGTCATTAAAGAGAAGGTGTTGCATTTTAAAAAAGAAGAAACACAATTGATCTTATATTAAATAAGAAATCATTTAACTATTTTATACCACGGACTACGAGGGATAGAATTGACTGTGTCACGTGATCTCTAGGACCTCGAACAGTGCATTTATAAAATTGTAAAAAAAAAAATGGAACATATTCGAAACAGCGTTGTAAGATCAGCTAAATTTAAACAAATTAATCAAATTTTTGTTGCTGCTTCTTCATCACTGTTTGAACCCTTCTAATTTTTCTGACTTCGGAAAAGACTCCGGTTTTTCTACAAATCTAAAATATATTTCTAATATAAAAAGTTCTCGCAGACCTTTTTTTTTCTCAGAAGCATTTTTTCAAATGCTTAGACCACCATTAAGTGTAATGGTAGACTTTCAAAAAATTTAATATCTATTTGAGAGTTGTCCACATTAACACGATAAAAAATCGTCTTAACAATTTTTAACCAAAGAATAATTTTGTTGCTCAATCTACAGTACCAAAACGTAAAATTACATGCCCGGAAAACGTGGTTATCTCCACATTCATATCTTTAACTTTATACCAAATTCTTTAGTAATTAATTAGCTAAAGTAATCAGTTTGTGCCGCAGATTTGACACTTTTAACAAAGCACAGGCTAAACCTAATAGTACTTGCTGCTAGGTTCAGTTTCTTCCTAACCGAAGGCAATGTCATTCAGTAACTTTCCATAAATAACTCTTGCTGAGGAAGACACTTGCAGACTATATCTAGAAGAAAAGGAGACAGTGGTGCATATATTGTGCCAATGTCCAGCACTGGCAAGTAGAAGGAAGACTGTCTTGGGACACCATTGGGTTGGTGATGACTTGGCAGGCAACCTCAAGCTAAATGAGCTGCTTGCATTAACAAGAGATGTAGTTATGCGAACGGAAGCTACTCCAGCTTTAACTCAATAACGACATCCGAGAATAGAAGGACGAAAAAGGACCCAAGTAGTTTCGTGGTCTACTTCGGCTAATCCTTCACTTTAGTGGGGCTACTTGTTGGACGGTGCGCTGGCCCAACGTCCCACCATAAGTTCTATGAATGTAATGGGCTTAAAACACTTACTTTACTGTCACACATGTGACAATTTTGTTTTCGATATAGTCCCTAAACATAAAATATGCTTCGTCTCTGAAGAAAATTGGATGCAAGAAATGTAAAATATATCCACAGTATGTAATGTCTGGATCCACTGTATACATTTCTGTCTTTGTTGACAGTTATGTTGCATCAACTAAGATATCACTAAATTAGTGCTGCTTAATCAGGATCTTGAAATAAATAAGCCTTTATTAAGAGAAAAGAGTGTTAGGGATTCAAGTAAAGAGGGATTCAACCAATATAATGCTTTTTCGTAATCAGTGCCGTTTAAATATTGTAAGGGAAATCTTTTAAATCCCTTTTCCTGCGACAAAGCGTCTTCAATGAAGTGAATAGTCGCAATTAGTAATCGATATTGACAAGTGGTTTCAGAAAGTATATTTAGGGAATACCACCCATTAAATAGTGGTATTTATATTCCAACGTTTACAGTCAAATGCGAATGTTTGGAGATTAGAAAAATTTTAATGTAAAATAAAATACTTTCTTTTATTGATGACATAATAATTGTTAAATAATAAAAGTTTAGTTTACTTAGCACAACGACCGGTATTTGCATTATACGAAAAATAAAAGTCTTCTTACTGCCATTAAACATTAATAATATATCATTTTATTTCTTTGTTTAAATTTGATAAGATAACTATCGTTTTATATTAAAATTATTATTTCACTTAAAATGCTTAGTAAAATTCTTATTATTAAATCTAAGAATTACATTTAGATCTATCTGTTTTGAAAAACATATTTTCTTAATAATTTTTCTTCATATGTATTTCAAATGAGTGTAAAACAGATTTTTTATTTTATTAAAAATATAAAAAATATTTATTTTTATTTTTTTTAATTAAATCTGCATTTGCGTATTCAGGACATGTGCATCCTTTTTGGGGTTTTAGTTTTTTATTGAGCTCGAATTGGGGTCAAGTGCATTGCTGCAATTCCAGACTATAACTACTTTGAATTCGTAGTTGCTATGCCAAGAATAAGTAATTCTTTTCTCTAAATTATTTACGCAATAAATAATATATTTTTTAACTAATATTTTTAGTATACTTTATATATTTTTGAAAATATTTACTATAACTTTTAAATGGATAACATTTTTTCTCAAAGCTAACAGACAAACATCAATAGTTTAAGTAGCATAATGTCATGAATGTATTCATCTTATCTCAGTCTGTATCACCTCAGTAAGCAAAATAATGAAATTATAGTTCACTTTAATAACCGAAATTCAGTTGAGAAGAGTTTTAACAATGGAAGAGTACTTTTAGGTCCCGCAATATTTATTTTAAAACATAAATAGATAAAGTTTATTTGAACTGTGATGAACTTTGGATCCACCTTGTTTTTTAATATGCCGAGTTTACAATGAAAGAGTATAGATTAAGCACTACTAAACGGTATGCAGGCCCAGCTCATAGCTATATTTAAACTTATTTGTAGCGCACCTAAACTTGGTTATTTATCGGGTTATCATGACCTACGTAATTATTTTAATAATGTGTGTCTGTCTGTATGCAGTTTCTGTTTGGGAACGGATGACATTACTAGTCACGTTCTTTGTGACTGTTCGGCTTTGATGTGAGTCGGAAGGAAACTGTTAGGTCGGAAGTTTCTAACCTTTTAAGAAGTTGGGATGACTTCAATATTTGGAGTTTATTTGAAAAGCAACAAAAAAGAACAATCACAGCCGCAGTTTTCTGCTTCCCGAGTGCCAGTACCAAGTTGACTTTCTATCTATCTGTATGTTTAGACAATCTTTCATAATTTAATCAATACTTTTATATAAATAAATGTTCTTTATTCAGATAAAAAACATTCTGTAAGCAATATAATAAAATTATGATTTAGTTAAAGAACGTAGAGGAAGTTAACCGTTTTTACAACAAGATAGCACTTTTAGATCTAGTCTATTTTCTCTTAAAAATCACACATAGGAAAAGTTTACTTGAGCTAACATAAACTCTGGGTTTATATGACTCACTTAAGAGGTATCGAGGATTTGCTTCTATAATAAAAAAAAGTACTTTTAGATCCAGCCAGTAGTCCTTTAATTACACACATAGAAGAAGTTGATTTGAACTGTACATAAGTTTATATGACTTATGTAAAAAGCATAGAAAGAACTGAGGTTTGCTTCCACAATGAAAGAGCATCCCTAATATGTCTCTGACCAGAAATTCGGGCAACCCTTGGAAAACAATTGTCCTGATAAATGATAGCATACTGTACAATCAAATATACATTCTTATATAGAATTTGGCTGCCTGGTATATATACTAAATATCTATAGACTCCTAAGCAAGAACAAAGATACTGAATTTATATTATACACATTATATAGATATATATAATGTTTATTATTTTTTAATTTATAACCATAATTATTAATATTGTATAATTATAATGAATTTTAAGTAGTAATTGAAAGAATCGTTATGTAGATAGGTATATGTAAATTTGTAGGAGATTTTATTGTAATTTATTACAAGTAACACATGAACAGATTTTTATTTAATTGAAACACCTATGGGTATATTATTAGAATGTCACGCTACTGGTAACTTTTTATTTCTATTATTCGGTATTATTCGATTTTATAAAATATTCTTCTGCATACTAAATTTACTTTATCAAAGCCATCGAAAGAAATCATATTCATGGGGTCAGCTAATTTTGGTCATATTGTGTGATATATGGCCTTCATAGATTCTGGAGAAGTCCAATAAAGTTCTGACATAAATCGCAATTAAGTGTTTCTCAAGGTGAGAATATGTTAAACTAATTTCCCAACAATGAAAGAGATAAGGGATTCCCGATGCAGCTAACTGTGATGTTGTTGATGTAGATTTTCCATATTTCTGAACATATGTACCATAAGACAAAGCCTACGATGCTCTTATCCAGTGACTACAAGTCATTGTTCACAACAAGTCTATGACTTCGCATGGCAAAAGCACTTCATGTGAAGCAACGAAAGCGTTAATCAACGCCATCGCATCTAACATGGAGTAGCGTACGAATTTGTTACAGCAGCATTGCTACCTTTAGGCAAAACTTTACCGGAATTTCAACCCACTACCGCTCACGTATTGTTTGATGTTTTATTGCATATCTATTTTTGTTTTTGTAAACACACAAGTTGCTGCAATTCAAGCAAGAGGATGCAATTTTTGAAGAGGATTCAACCAACTCACCTTCTCCTTAGCACGTCCAGCGTGTTTTTGCACAGATTTAGCTAACATGATTCCTTTATTTTCGGCCATTTACTGTTGAACTCACAAAAATATATTTAATATCTTTCTGTTGGAATTAATTTTTTAATAATTTGTTTTAATATAGTATTATAACAACAATAATTAAATGCACAAACACTTGCAAAAAATAAAGAATTTTGTGTATTTTATTTATAAATAAAAATTTTTCAATTTCGTTCGCGTAAAAAGTTAATTTTATAATAATTTTTAAACATGTATAGAAATAAAATATATTTGATTTATTATTGTTTTTCTTTGTAACAATAACAAACGCCGCGACAACGATACTACTCAAGCGACAGCACTTCCTCAACTCATTAGGTTGGAGCAATTTTAAAAATCTTTCTCCCTCAAAATACCAAATAAACAAAATCTCTTCGATATGTAGTTAATAAATTATTTTTATAGTGCCATGGAATGAGTAGCATTTGCCTACTTACACTTTTTTGTGTTATTGCTTTAGCGCTCCCATCGAATGTTGTTATCTCTCTTTCGCTTTTGCTGTCAAAATTGAATTAGGAGCGTGTTACAGAAAATCTTAAAATTGCACCAGCGCAAAATCTGCAAAACTGTTTGGTATTCTTTATATTCAAAATTTTATTATTATAATCGCTTATTCTATGACCACATTCTTACATTAGTTCATTCAACTGGTTCTTGTATATATAATCAATGCATATATAGTATGTCCAGAATATGTTTGTGTACATCAGGGCTGTCTAATGCACGGCTCACGGGCTACATGAGGCCCGTGGCCAACATTTGTGCGGCTCGTGAAGTGTTTCTAATCTATCATAATTTTGCAAATTTTTTTTGTTATATTTTGGTAACATCACATTATTTTATATATATTGTATCTTAAATGAATGTATTAAAATGTTTTAAATAATTTATTACACTTCACGTAAATTTACTTACAAATTTATGCTGACGAAGACTTAAGTATATATTCCTTTGTACAACTGGTTCGAAAAACGTATCCAGTGCCATAAGTCATTACATTAAAATAATTATATATATCATATTGCAAATAATGTTAATAATGTTGATAGAATTGTAAAAGGTAAATTAATGAAAAAATTATAAAACTAAATATAACATCATCGCCGTATTTTTATTTTTGTTCAGCACAGTTACGAACGTATGTATTTATTTTTATGGCTCTCCAACCTATTCAGTGATTTGAATTAGTCCACGATCTTCTCTGGTCTGGACTCCCCTGATTTACACATTGAAATTAAATTCATTTTTTTAACTTATAATCAAAAAAAACTTCTTTTTGTATAAGTTTAAAGGATATTCATGATCATATTTTAATAATTATTTTATTAGGAATGCAAACATAAAAAAAAAATTATAGTTTGTTGGAATAAAATGGAATATACAATAAATCAATTTCTACTTTATTCTGTGCTTGTCAAGTTTCTGTTTACACAGATAATATAATATTGTCTAATATAAACTTTGTAAGATAGTATGGAAAAAAGAATCTTTCAAACGTTACTTAATTTTTTCTTGTTATAAATGACATACATATATCACTTATCAGTGCCTCATTCTTAGTTTTCAAAAACTTTTTACCTTTAAGAATATAATATTTATGCCACATACAGACAACAATCTTCTACTTAGTTTTACTTGTTGTCCATGCTCCATAATTGTGATTGTTGGATTTAACATAGGTTCGGGTATAGAAATTTCATCGTCTCGACAGAGCATAGCTATAAATCAATAGGGCCCAAATTTCTGTGTTCATTAAGGCTAGAGTACCGATGGCCGACATAATGTGGAATAAAGCTACAGTTGAAACACATATTGGAGATTGACGTATATATGTGGGACAAGTAAATATTTAGCACTTGACTATGCATATTGGACAGTTGTTGCTCCAGCAGCAAGACGTCCCTGATAACTAGAAATACCAGGCGGAACCTGTTGAGAACCTTATTGTTAGACAACCGTAATATCATAGGGTTCTAAGAGCGACCGGGTCAACAACGTGGTTTTATCCATATTCAAAAATTCACTTTCAAACAAAGTTCGTTCAATCCAAAATACTAATGGTTAAGTTTTGATAAATTTGATTAAAAAATAAAGTAGATTCTACGGTCTACAATCTGGAATTCTTGTGCATACATCTGGATGTAGCTGTAGAAAGCTAGTCATCTGTATTAACCAAATGTTAATCGTTTGTGCAGCCGAAAAGTGTAAAAAAGAACAGGTTCCTACTGATATCATCTTTTCGGAGTGCTGAACAATACCTCGGTCGTTGTATTTGACCAGTGGATTTTTGCCGTAGTTCCGGCCGCCTGCGGTATGATATTATACAGATCGCTAGGCTTGCTTTGAAAGCCAGACAAGTTCGATTCTTTACCTTTCGCCAGTTACATATAATATAATGACTATACTAATAATGTGATTCTTCATAATGTTTAAAATCTAAATTATAAATTACAGAGTACAAATGTAATCCTTTGCAGCAGTTGAACCACGATATCCTTTCTTTACGAGCGCAAGAGTGATTTTAATATAATTGTATTCAATATTATTATTTAACAGCTTTGTAATTAAGTTTGTCCAATAAATGTTTTTAGTTTAAATTGTTAAACTAAATTTAAAAATTAATTTAATACTATTGTACTTAATTTGTTAAAGACAAAACTTGCCAGTTTTTCTAATCAAAAATCATTTTTAGCATGCCTTTAATTTCTATATCAAAATATCTATATTTTTTCGTCTACATTTAAACAAGATTTGTATAGATTTTTATATTATTTTTTTTTTATTTTTTCAATACTTAAATTATACATTCATAAATTTATCTGAAGTGTTAATTTTATTGTTTTGTGGAAGGTATTTTGCAAACGGTCTTACTATTTAAAGTATATAGGTTGTCATTAATTTTTAATAATTATTATGAGTAGAAAAAATGAATTAAATGAAAATCAATGCAGTTGATTACATTGTAATTAAAATATTGTTAAACAGCAGATTTAAAACTAAAAACATAAATATATTCATATACTTTCCTCAAATTGATAAGATATTTTTTTTTCTCGTACGTACGTACGGTATTTCATTGTAGAAACTACAAAGGAATGACTTAATTTAACATATGAATGAAGTATGTGAAATATTCACGAATAAAATATTTTATAAATTTTATCTCAACTTAATGTGGTAGAATTATTAAATATTTTAACGCTTATCTTGTCTACCTTAAACATAAATTAACACAACATTTAGCATTTTATGTTTTCTTTTACGCATTCATATTTATTTCTGTGGTTGTTTATTAAATTTACGTTAAACTTAAATTTAGCAGAGAAATAAATTAAAACAATTTTTTTAAATATTATTAAAATAGATTTTAAAGACCTTCCTGGATAGATAAAAAATCGAAAAATATGCGTCATAAAACACAATCCAGAAAAAGAACAATATTGATTATTTGAAATAATTGATAATGTAAATGCTTATACATTTATTATTGATTTTCTGCATCTTTTTTAATTCTTTTTTGTTGTAATATTTTGAAATATTTAAAATGTTCATTCTCATAAATATATATAGTTTTTTTTTTATATATTTAAAATTAAATGTTTACTACACATGTAATTGATTTTTGTTGTGGTTGCGTATTGAAATCGTCATTTTTCTTAGCTTACACAATAAATTTGATTTTGTTTCATTTTTTGTTATACTTTTGAAAAATTAAAATTAAGAAGTATATCATCAAAAATAAAAATTTTCCATGTAAAAAAAAGAGAAAAGAAGAATTAAAAAATTTAACCATCATGCTTCCTCTTCTTTCCTCGTGCCTGCGATTCTTCTGTAAGAAAATCATCAATTAGACTCAAATTATATTAGTAATTTTTTTTTTTTTTAAACTTACCAGTATCATTTGCGGAAGCCTTTTCCTCCACTACAGCAGGTTTACTTGCAGATTTATCAAGTTCACCATCTGCAAAAGCTTCATCATCCTCAATGTCATCATCATCCTCTTCTTCAACACCATCTTCATCCCACTCAGAATTATCTTCTTCTAGATCTTCATTGTACACCTTAAATAGAATAATTATTTTTTTAATAAATGTTTATTGTGATATAATATATAAATTATAAACTAATTAAAAATTAATACATTTATAATATTATTTATAAACACATACGCTTGTATTATATAGGAATTATATAGCAATATATTAAAGATATTAGCTTCTCTAATATATGATATTTTCTTAGATAAGTAGCCAAATCACAATCAATAACAATAACTCAATTCTCAATAGTGACTTAAGTCAGCAACTTTAATGCCTTAATCTATATTAAAGTCTGTTTTGAGACTAAAGTTACGAATGCTCTAAATGTAAGGGCTAACAAAAAATTTGATATATTTTCATTAACTGTTATACTTACTTCTGACAAAGAAACGTCGCTATCATCCTCTTCGTACGCATCTTCATCAGAACATGAGTCTTCACCATAATCTTCTAAATCTTCATCATCTTCAACGATGCCATCAGAATCTTGAAATAAAAAGCAGATAAAATTTATTGATTAGTTAATTGTTACATATTTACAAATTGCTTACTATTATTAATTCTAAAAACGATAGTGGCCAAGTTTAATATGGCATAAAACCAATAAAGTGTAAGTACATAGCTAAGAGAAAATCTATTCGTGGATGTTGTTTCCACTAAACTGGAAGACTGTTTACATTCATCTTCTTCGTTGGCTTTGGAGTTGGAATTATTTGCTTCCTTCAAATTTAATTCTTTTAAATATTCATCTAAATCATCTACTTCGTCAATATTTCTAGAAGCACAGTTTGATTCTTTTTTTGCTTTAACACGTTTTTCAAACTCCTCTAATTCATCCAAATCAAACTCTAAACCATTTAAACAAAATACATTTTGTTTATCTGAAATAATTGAATGAGGCAAACTTATTGAAAATTCGTGAATTTTCCAAGAATTAAACAAAGTACGATATGTGTTTTGTTGTGAATATTATTAAAGAAAAATGTGAGTAACTATGATTATGATATTAAAATCGTTATAATGAACCACCACACACTATATAATTTTAAGATATAATAATATATTTATCTTTTATGTGTATAACAATATACATAAATAGATCTTTCACGGCGCTCCAATACTTCCAACTTTTTTTAAATCATTTATATATATTATATTATATATAATAGACAAATTTATACGCTATCGATAATAATATATAATGTAATTATTATAAATTTTGTTACCTGATTCGTCATCAGAATTTCCATTGACTTCATCGTCATCATCCTCTGACTGAACTTCAACGTCATTACAATCAAACCTATAAAAAAAAAATAAAGTTTTATATATAGTTATTTTAAATGTTATAAATTATTTATTTCAATTAAGAATTTCTTGTCATATGACAAGAATTCTATTTCAAATATATATGACTTACAAATATATATGAATTATGACTTACCCATCTAAGTATTTGAGAGACGGCAACATTTCGAAAATCTTCTCACGGTAATTTTCAACCAGAGTTGCTTCATTGTTAAACAAATCCAACACAGCAAGATTTTTGAATTCTTGCAATGGCTTCAAGGCTTCCAGCTCCTTAATTTTATTTCCAGATAAATTAAGTGACTGCAACTTTGGACTTGATGCCAAGTAGTTAAGACCAGTTGATATTCTAAAAAAATAATATTAATATTATTAATGAATCACTTTTTATATTACATCTTTAAATATTACCTATTATCAGAAAGCTCCAACTTCTTTAGATTGGGTAAAACTGGAAAACCTTTTAATGTGGTGAGACCTACATTGATTAGGCTTAAGGTTTCAAGCGCGGTGAACTCTTCAGTAAAACCAACAATACTTGTTGCGCGACAATTATCTAAATTAAGTTCTGTGATCTAAAATAAAATAAAAAATTCTTATTAGTATGCTTTTTCTTAATATAATAAATTAATACAATAAATTTTTTTATTAAATGGGTTCGATAAATAAACCTGTCAATTTTCTCCAAGCAATAAATAGATTAATAAAGCAATTAATAGATTTTGTGTCTTGTTTATCGAGTTAGATTATATAAATATATACATAAATATGTATATAAATAAATATATTATAAATATATAAAGAAATAAATATATAAATAAATAAATAATTATATAAATAAATAAATAATTATATAAATAAATAAATAATTATATAAATAAATAAATAATTATATAAATAAATACATATATGTATATATTTATATCTAACCCTTTATTTATTAAATATTATTATATTTAAAATAGTACAATTTTGTGTATAGCGATGTAGTACAAATATGGTCATAATGAGCATTTTACAATATATGTAAATATTCTATTAATATTTGTAAATGTGGCAACATTGAAATTTTGAAGCGAAAAATGATAAATTCAAACGAAAGTAAAATTTAGTGGCTTTGTTTTTCAGCTTCAAAGTAAAGTGCGAAACAAAGATGAAACTAGTCGCTATTTAACAAGCGTTCATGACAGCCGCCGCCATATTGCGTTGCGTTGTAAGTGTGTGAACGCGAAACAATTTTTTATACAAAATGGTATATAAAAATCGATTATCAACGTATTAAATTTGAATGAAAATGTATGCAGATGTGAATAATATATGTACAAATTATTTATTAAACTCTTTAATGTCAATTTATATTATGATTTTTCAATAATTAAAAATGAATTTTTAGCAAATTTATGTAATACAAAAGTAATTAGAAACAGAAAGAATATGAGGAAAGAAAGGGGTTAAAAAAGGAATGAAATAGTGAAACATTCAGACATAGCGATAGACAAGAGAAATGTAAAACGCGCGTAAGAAACGAAACGATGTAAAACGAAACATTAGCGGTCAATAAAATGAAAAGGGAAAACGAAATAAATATATGCAACAGCAACAAGGGAAAACAACAAAAAAATATATGTTTACAGTTGTTGCTGTTTTATCGTTTTCTTTCATAAAAAAATTTTCGCTCTTGCCACACGATTCCTACTAAATACCGCACACTTTGTGGTAGATAAGTTATGATTTAATATTATTTATTATTTCTTTTTGGCATAAAAAAAAATTAGCTTTGCTATTTAAGTTAATTCACTATTTTTACATTCTCTGTGGCTGTTATCAATAATATTGCTAAGGTCACTAGGGTTTATATAGTCGTACAGTACAAATACTCCTCTTAATCGTTTCATAAAATTTTATTTTATTTTATTTTTTATTGCAAATTCGCCGGGTGTAGCAGGTTTAGGAGTGAAGCGTTAGCTTTATATGTTAACAGATCTCAATAAAATAGAATTAAATTAGTAAAAGATATGAATTTTCCATAAAAATATTTCATTGAGAAATATAAACAAAATTTGTGGGCTTTATATGAATAGAGAAATTATCCCCCATATTTAGGAACGCATATATAGTATATGGTTGGACATAAGTCAATGGGTTATATTTATATATTCAGTTCGATATGGTTTATTCTAATATTGGTATTGATATTCTTTTGATTGGAGAAATGAAGTGAATATCTTTAGTTTAAAATATTAAAAACTAATTTATTACACTTTATGACACCTTGCTTTATATAATGGAACGTAAAGTTAGTTTTTATTTTAGTAATTAAACAAATTATATTATTTTGAAGGATTCATATATATCCCTATAATAAACGTTTGTTCAATTTTAACTAATCCAGACTGCGATACCAAATCTTCAAAGAGTGATACAACAGGTGGTATCAATAAGGGATTTAATGAAAGCAAGGTCCACCGAGTCAGATTTATGAGGAGACCATTTAAAATATATTTAAATTCAATATATCGTAAAATAATATATATAAATTGCTTTATGTATTATATTATATATAAAATACTTTATATTTATATTGTATACATAATATGCTTTATATATATTATTATATAATATACTTTATATATATTATTATATAATATACTTTATATATATTATAATAAAATATACTATTATGTATATATTATAATATATAAAGTTGTTGTTGTTATATCCCGCAGGGATCTATAAAGCAGATACCATGAAAGGAATTGCTAAAAATGTATACATGGGTTAAGATATGGATAGGCAATCCTAGTGTGAGAGAGGAGGGGATTTGTTTAGAACTGACAATAGATTGGGTATGGGTGAGATTTAATCAAATTTAATAAATTTAACTTTCTGTTTGTTTTGGTTACCCATGTTGTTACGTTTCCATTGAAGCAGTCTACTGAATGTTCTTAATAAATGCCATTTTTCCTAAAAATTCTTCAATTTAAGATGCCAATATTTGTGGAGCTTGTAAGGGGGGAACAAATGAAATATTTCTCTTCATTTTTCTATTATTGCAATTGCATTTGACCATGTTTCACCACCTTTTTGCACAATGACAGACAGACAGACAGACGGTAACAAAGATTATAATTCGTTTTAGAGCATTTAATTGATGTTCAACATGATAAATTCATTGCAAGTTTTGTTTTAATATTCAAAAATAATACTTAAATGTATTTATTTTAAATCAATATAGTAAAAATCAAACACTTTTGGAATTGCGTTTAAAATTACTATACAATTAACAAAAATGGACACGCAGACGGACATAAGCTAAATAGATTTTTTTTATAGACTTAGGACTTATTAAAACTTATACAGAGATAAATCTAAAAAGTTTATGTCAATTACGCCTCATTCAGTTGAACCCAGCCTAGCTTCAATAGCTTTACCATCTCTTTCTATGCTACTACCTTTTACCAATTAAGTCTTTTTTTTATTGTCCTAAACTGTTGGACCTTGGTTTGGTTCAACTTTCTCACACAGGATAGCTTCAACATTCTTATACAGAATAGCTTCGATATTACCTCCCATGTTAGCTTGAATATGCCCAACCAGATTAGCTTAACATTCATAGCCATATTAGTTTCAACATTACCATCATTAGTCTTTTTCTTTATTTTCTGCTTTTATCTCTCCTCTTTACCAATTGTTTCCTATTACGCAGGTTTCGTCATATTTACGTTTGTTTCCTCTAGGTCGAGAATGTGTATATAAATCTGCAATCACTTGTTTCGACTAAAACGGAACTTGCTTAGCATTACGGTATTGATCACTGCGTACTAGAAACACATACTATGAAACTGGCTCTATCTTATAATAACACTTATCGTGTTAGTGACTCTGAAGTAGAAGTAGGAAACTATGCTCCATCTAATTTGTCAGTATTTAACATTTGTTAAGAGAAGATTTTGTCTTTGAGGGCATCACCTTTGCTTACCGGCCAAAGAGTTGTCATCCTGCAAAATTAAGGACTTGACTTGTGATATTGGTTCTCTTTTAACTGAATGCGGGGGTCTGCGTATGAATAATGCTTTTAATCTATGTCATTACTTAAACTCAAGTGGGGTTTGGTGTATAAGGCCACCACTCCAACCTTAACGAACCTAATCAACACACACCATTATAAACATTAATTAATCCTATTAATTGTTTTTTTTAACTAATTTATTTTTAATATTATTTGAAATATTGTCACTTTTAAAGTTTCATATGAAAATCGTTAAAGAAACAAATTGTAGTGGTTTTTTAATTGCTAAGGCAGCAGCAGCCGCAGCAGACAGCAGTAAGGAAGGGTCAGGGGGTCTGTTGTACATTTCATTTATGTTGAATTTGCCATAGCTACTTTATGTGGAATATTTTGTGTCATAGCAAAGGATGGCGCAAAGGATAAAACAAGACGGTATTACCCGATACTACATTCTTTTATCGCAACAACGGCTCTGTGCACCACGCAGGTAGGCAGGCAGGCACTCACCAAAGGCAACATACTCGCATATATTGTGGCAATGCCATTACATTTCATAAGAGTAGTATGGATAATAATTTTAAAATTTTTCCTTTACTTGCTACTTGGCACTTTCCTCTCTCATCGACGACGACATCGATACATGCATAAATACATTAAATGAATGCAGGCAGGCGGCAGCACATCTGCATGTGTTGTTAATTTGACGAGTGCAAATAAATGCAAGTGTATGCAGTAAAAGGTTTATGCGTTATAGATACTTTTAGTAGAGCAAAACTCGAAGCATTTCTGCGCTACTTTAGGCACAGCACATCATTAGAAAGAATAATTGCAATTATGCAGAATCTTTATTAGGTAGATACATACAGACACCCAACCAAGTATTTTGTTTTGGTTCAAAATGATTAAGAGTTTGAAATAATATTTGGCTAGCAAAGACTGAGGCAGAGACAGAGGCAGATGACAATAGAGTTTATTTGAAATCATTTCAATGAGTTTTGTAAATAAATAATTTGGAAGGTGAATTGCAAGCTGTGCTAAATATTCAACCACAAATTCATCTCAGATAAATAAAACGAATTCGGATTAAAAATATTTCTGCTAATGTATCGCGCTTTAATGATTTTATTTTTATTTTATTTTGACCGACCATAGCTTAATATGCGCAAATTGTTGTTGTTTTGTTATACACACTGACCATGAAAAACCAACAATTCGTCTGGTTGTTGAGCAGAAACGCGTTTATTTTCATATTTCATTGCAGACCCGAAAAAGACCGAATTTTATAGAAAAACAAGTAAATTTTTAATCGCTTTGTGTGAATTTGTTTATTTCAGAATAACAAAATATCAGAACCACAGAATAACAAAACTTTATGCTATTAACAACTTTACAACATTTATGCTGAAATAAAACAAAAATTAAAATGTGATTAAAAGTTTAGTAGATTTTTAGCGAAGCTTTATTCGCACACTACAGAAAGCAGGGATGAGGAATGGAAGTCTATAAGAAAACAATTTATGGGTGGTTGACTAAAAACTTGATGCATAAGTTATGCTTCTTTAGATGCTTTATATGATATATAAACACAATATCTGTGCTGAAGTGTTTCAAATTAGGTTATACTAATGTTTGAGGCAGACACTAGATTCGAGGCATAGCAAAAGCTCTCCTTCCATCCCTAAATGAATCATAAGCCTCTTTTTATACATAAGTATATTCATTACTATTGCATTGTGATGAGTGTGTGAAATAAGATAAAAAAATATTTTTGAAATTCCAGAAATTATCTGAAAACCGATTTTCTGCAATAAATTTCTGTTTATGTACCTAGCGAAAAAGCTTACTTCAAATCTAACAGAATATGACTTAAAAAAAATCTGTCCTAATTCATTCCAAAAAGCCAAATGTCTTAGGCAATGAAAATATTTCTGAACACCATCGTTGATTGAGTCGTCCGGCGATAACAGTGAACCACTATGGTTAGTGTTACCTTCATTTATGATTCTAATAGAACAAATTCTACAATAACTTCTAATATATAATTACAACAGAAGAAATTTAGTATAACTAATGATAAATGATTTTTTTTCTTCTGTAATTCATGTTGTTCCACTGTCTTTACAAAAGCTGATATTCCAAACAAAGTTATGACAAACTGTCACAGAATTTATGTTATGAATTCAATTATTTTAATTTAAATTTCAATAACACTAAAGTGGAATTAATATCGGTAATCGAGTAATATATACAAAGTTTCACAGTGTCTACAACATTCCTGACAGTGTACATTTAGAATATGTTTACTATCTCGAGTAAGAACATCGGTGGTAAGCGCGTAATATATATATGTAGACACTTTGCAAAATGACAATAACATTCGAAACAATCTATAGATAATCTATAAAATCGAAACAGTGCTTAAACTTAAATTTCAACATATATTTTGTAATTTCTTATATTTAAAAAACTTATATTAGCTTTATTAAGATGTTTGCAAAGCATTGAAAGACAGATATCAATGAAACTCTCTATATACCCTAATACATAAAATGACTTGATTTAGAGATCATAATTTAGCTATACAGTGAGATCAACCTCAAAAAAGAAATAAATCTAACCTATAGGTACCGCCCCTTTGTATTAATGTGCACTAGTTTCTTGAGATAACAACAGGGCCCTGTTCTAAGTGTCGTCCACCCCTTCTCTTAGTCAAATATTTTGAATAATTTGTGAGATTATTAACTGAACTGATAAAAATTTTTGAACGAAGATTTGATACAGATCAATACTAAACAATCTGCCTGTTTTAAGACTTTACTAGTTCTTGAAAAACTCAGCAAGTAAAATAACGAAAAGGGATTACATTTATATGACAAGGATCGGAGGAAAAGTAAAAAAGATGGTTTATGGAAATTAGAGCAGTGTATAATTAGTACATGGATTCAATTTTAAATCTATCGAAGTTCCGCCTTTATGTCACCTTCTGAACGATAATATCAATTTCAATAAAGATATTAGCTACTACAAAAGAAGGTTTGTGGTTGATAAAAATATTTTACATTATAGAAAAGTTATAATAATATATTGTATATAATATTATATACAATATGCATAATATAAGTTGTAACTTAACGTCAATTATGACGGAAGTGACTATATTATTTAATAGAAACTATTTTTTAATAATTCGAAACTAGAGAGATACTCGAAACTCAGATATATAATATGATATGATATGATAATATGTTTTTCTTAGAACTGTTACTCTTATCAATTACGAAAAAATTATAATAACAAGAGAACCATTGTCTATCAAAAATAACATCTGTTTAGTAGTCTAAATCTAGCATTATTCTAGCTTTTCATTATATTTATGGTTTGCATTAACTAGAAATCATAATAAAATAACTAAATTGTTAATGTTGTTTTTTGTTAAGGATAAAATAAATAATCTGTTCTTGACTAATCGAATTACAGTGTTAAATCCCACTTGTTAAACAAATAGTAATACTTGTCAGTACTTAAAAAGTTCATATTATGTTTCAAATAAATATTAATATAAAATATAATTTTGTCTTTAATCTGTCAATTAAAACTTATAATTTGAAAAACAAGAAGCAATTCTATCTATAAATATTTTATTCTACCTTTATTCTATACTTTATTATTCTATCTTTCCTTTTTACCTAGAACTGGTGGGGAGTTCCTTATGCAAAGTACTCCAGATATTAATTTTAGTGTACAAACAATTATGTAAATATTTTTTTAATATAAATATATATATATATATATATATATTTTATATATAATTTTAATTTATATATAAATAATAATAATAATTTAAAGCATAAAATTTAATTTTAACTTCTGATACTTAAACTATTTCTTTATGGTATTTTATAATATTAAAAACCACAAAATAAATCGGATTTTAAAATTTAAGGATTTAATTCTATATATCTTATATTAAAAATGGTCATTTAGGACAGGTAGCAAATGTTATTTTAACATTCTATTTCAAGTTGTAGTACTTTAGCTATTTCTTTATACTATCTTTTGTTATTAAAATCCATTTAGAGCAGGTAGTGTATTTAATGACTCGAATTTTTGACAAACAGTACTTAGAAAAAAGATTCAAAACAAATATATGAGCTACTATTATTTGTTGGTATATATAATAAAACTACTAGTAAAGCAATAATTTTATATTATATGATATTAATTCTATATAGTTTTAAAAGTTTGAACTCCTGACATTTCTGATACATCTAATTATATTTAGCGGAACTAATCTGAAATTCCTTCATTTACAAATTGAAGTTTAATGTTAATTTCTATGAAGTTATCATGATTAAATAAAAACAATAAGTAGCTCCTGATATATCTACACTGACTACGTTTTGACAAGATTTTGGTATATGCTCTCAATATTTCATTAAAATATATATTTTAAAAAATTTGAAAATTACACGCCTTTGTATTTAAACACATAAATTTGGCCAAAGTCTATCTCTACTATAGATGCCGATATGATATGAATATGAATTAATATTCACAATATAAAAGTATTGCTTTCAGTAGTTGTATATCTTCCATATCTACTGTGGACCAGTTAAGTGCAGATCATGACTCCAGCGTGCTACTACAACAATATATCAAAAGTTTTAGAAATTTTAATTGTGCTTTATAAAAAATTTAATAATTGACCAATTTTGGCAAATATAAAATGCAAATTAATATATTTTAAACTTAAAAATTTGAATACTAAGAGTACTCCACTAAAATAAACTGATAGATCCAACTTTAAACTTGAAGATCAATAGTTTTGGTACCAGTACCAGTCTTTTCTCTTCACTAACTGTTCAGAAGCTTATAAATAAATGTGTCTTGGATTTTGCATATCTTTAAGTAACAGAAAATGAGACCTGAAGTATATATTCTGGTCCACTTCTCTCAGTGGAGCATAGGGCTTCAACCTGTGCTCAGGATAAATTTTATTATGAAATAGCCATTATTTCACAATGCGTCGACTATAGATACTTGCAATATGTTTTTTTTTTTGAAAGTTAATTCTCTATAGTATTCTAAAGAAGCTAAAATATATTCTTTATATGCGAATTATTATTATTTATGAAAATTTTTTAAGAAATGGAATTCTTTACAGTTTACGCCCGTTTTTAGTATCTCAAAACAGTAACAAGTTGCATAATGAGTGATATACAATGAAATGTTTCCATGACTGGTTCATCATATATGCACATTTATATATATTTATATATATAGATATTTGTAATACGTTTAAACTTCTTGAAAAGCCACTAATTATGTGGAAATTAAGTTCTTTATTGCACATGTTCAACGCACAAACGAATTTTTACAGCCCCGGCAAATGGCGTACTTTTTGTTTGAATTGTAAACTGAAGCCAAGCAGCCATCATTTTATATTCTGAATGGAAGTGAATAGATATAAATCTTATATCACATAAATTTTAAATGAATTTATATTAATTTGCATATTCACTGCAATAATAATTTATTATATTCGACTAAGTTTTTGCACAGCATTGAAGTGGCAACCCTTACATAAAAAAGCAGAGTACACATTGATGGCGATCAATTTTATGCGACAGATTAATTTAGCTTATGTGTGTGCGTGTGTGTGTATGTGTGAACGTGCGTTTTCAATGTGAAGTTCCTCATGATTACTTATACACAAAATTCAGAATGAAAATTATATTCGATTAAAATTAAGCTTTACACATAATACAGCTATGCAATACGTTTTTTCAAAATTAATTCATAATTTTTTTGTTATTAAAAGTTAGCACTACACTTACCTGGTTTGCTTTCTTGCCGCGTTTCTCTAAATGAATTCTCTTTTCCATTTTAATTGTTTTTAATATGTAATTTTGACCAACGTTGGCTGTTAATATCTGATATCTCGAATTTAATTCGCACTTTAAGTTTCTAAAGCAACCGGCTGTGACTTTGGTAAATCCTTAATTATGTCGGCACTTTTTCACAAAAATTAAACAGTTGGCGTTGAATTCTGTTGCAACGTGTGAAATAATTCAAGATTTACGTCTGATGCGTATTCTCTTTTGTTTTGTACACAAATTCGTAGCAGCGATAAAGTTGTTTGGTTATAGAAAAAATTTTTAATTAATACACTTTTTTAAAAAATTGATTTTAAAAATTTTTTATATGGCTTACCTTAACTATTTATAATAAAATCTGTGCACTCAACGATTTAAACTCGTCTTCTGCGCGTTTTGGCGGATATTTTTTTCTAACTTAACTTCACAAAATACTTCGCAAAAATTTTCGCTTGTTCCAAACTGTTCAAATTCTTGTAATGAAATAAAATCTCTCTGCGTGTTAAACGTTTCGTTTGGCTTTCTTTCTTCACTTTACTTGTTTCACACTTTCCGTTTTGGAATTCGTTTTGTTTTATTCGCTGTTTCCTTTTGTCAACTACCGCCAATTTTTTTCCTTCAGCTCTTTTTATTGCTCACAAGTATCGGCTTGTGTTTCAAACATATCATATCCATCTCTTTTTTATTTATCAATCTCTACCTGTTAACGATTTGGAAGTGAAATACATTCGCAACTACTTGTGCTGCTTTAATTTGAATAAATCGAGTGTAGTGTACGTTCAGTGGAAGATATTTAGACAGAAATTTTAAATTATACAGAAATAATCTAAATATAACTGAAAACTGCTCAAGCTCATTGCAAAAATTGACATATAAATTGATATTTTTAATGTGAATTACATATTATATACACTAAATATGAGTTATATATAAAATGCTAAAACAGACTTGAAATTAAAATTAATTATTATTAGATTTTTTGGGTTTAAGTTCAAATTTTTAATAAAAACAACTGAGTTCAATTATTTCTATTTGTTAAATATATATATTAAAAATATAAAATATAATTAATATTATGTTTATGTATATAATAAAAATATAAGTTTTTTTGTTATTACGTGGCTTAGATCATTTATTTAACACACAAAATTATAAAAAATTACACTTATTAATTTTTGTTGTATATTTGAATTATATTTTTAACAAAAATGCAAATGCTTTTTATAAAAACTAATATATAATTATGGAGGCCCTATGCCCCACAAGAACATAAAGGAATTAAGAAGAAGAAAATATTAAAATTAATTAAATTATTTAATACAAATTTTAATATGATTTTTTATAATATTATGTGTTAAGTAAACGTCTTAAGCTCGGTAATAATCAGAAAACTTATTATGAGTCAAGTTAAAACTAAGAATAAAGCCATATATCATCTCTAAACTGAATATAATCTTTTTATATGAATTCTCGAAAAAATCTAAACTGGTAAAATTAATGCTATAATAATAACGGATTAAATAAAAAATCAAAAGATAATAATTTATAAAATAAACACATATAAAATATGATTTGAAAAAAGCTTATAAATCTATGTTAAAAATAATAAATTATTATTATTATTAATAAATTATAAAAATATTAAGAGTTATTTTATAATAAAATTTTAACAAATTAAAGTTAATAGTGCTAATTGCTAGTTAACAGCGAAGAGTACTTCTCATAGATTTAATAAAATTTACAAAAAGGTATGAATTAAAACAAAATTTAAAAAATTAATATTTATAAAAGAATATAAAAAATATGAGTACTCAAAGACTAATTGGTATAAAAATTATTATATATGGTTAAAAAAGAAGATACATATTTTATATCAATAAGCATTTGAGTAATAAATAATAACATAAAGAATTATATCTTGAATATTTATATATTTTATATATAAAATACTTTATTAGAAGTTCAACAAAAATCCTTAATTAATTAATATTAATATATTATTAATAATATATTAATGTTAGGGGTTATTTAAAAATTTTAATAAACTAAAGCTGCTAGAAAAATTATTATAATGTAAAATATGCAAATAAATAAAAACAATTCCATAATTAATATATAATACTAGTACTGGTAGTCAGACTACCGCATACGGGGTGGTATGGGTGGAAAGAAACATTGTTGTGATTAAATAATTGAGAAATTTTACTTTTGTATTTTTCAGATTTGCATATTGTTTTTTCTAAAACCTCTTAAAGAAACTGAGGAGGAAATAAAAAAATAATTAGTCTAATAAATTTCAGCTCAATATTTAATACATTAACTGAAATAAAGGGTCATTACATTAAAATCTCATATCAGTTCTCAATTTCTGTTTCAAGGTTCCTGTACATACACGCGCCCACACCTCTCTTATAACATCATAACATTAAGAGATGGTTAATTACTTTATGAGCACTCTTTGTTATCCAAACTTTTGTTCGAGGCATTAATCCTTGAATAAGCCTATAGACTTATTCAAGGATAGACTTATTAAGCCTATAAATAGAAGCTACAAAATCAGCAAAAACTCTTTACGGTTTTCATTTAAAAAGGTCAATTTTTAGAAATTTCTAATATTGTTTTCTTTTCACTTTTATAATTGCTTCTTTAGTTACCCATAATTACATCAGATTTGTTTTTATATTTTGTATGTGGCTGATATGCTCTTTAATAAGTTCTATTATCACCTCTCTTACCAAATCTTCAACATTATTTAACAGAATATAATAAAAAGTCAAATATTGTAAACATTGTGTTGTTGCTACGACATTCATTGTATTTCCTTTATTATCATTATATATTATTTAACCTCTCTGATATTCTGTTGAATATCTCTGATTACTTGTTGCTACCTGCAGTTTCGTTAATACATCTGTTGTTCTTTCTAATATCGAAAAAAATTATATATAATAGTAATAATAAGAAAGAACAGCCAGGTAGCAACTATACACATAATAATATATAAAATAATAATAAAAAGAGAACAGTTAGGTAGCAACAAAGTTCATTCTGAGATTTCGAGAACACAAAATTTAATACATATATATTATGAATACTTAACTAACTGTATATAATTATATATATATAATTAAGTGTATATAAATAATTTTAATCGGCGATAAGATCATTAGCTTGTTTAAGAACCTTTAATTATAACTCACACAAATTTTTTCTTAAAATTTCTTTTTATTATATTTTCTTATATGTATTTCTTCTATTTTTTCTTATATAATTCTTATATATTATCTATACATTTACAGATGATTTTTGTTAGAATAATTTCGTATATAAATATAGGTGTAATTTTCGTGTCATAGAAAAGAAGAAGGCCAAATAGTTAGATCTTTTCCTTGTTTCTTTTTATCGCGTTATAATACTTATATATGTTAGGTTATACCAGCGATCCCAAGGGTTCAATTTACGCCAATAAACACATTTTATTACTGTATATAGATAAATTCAGAGGTTTAGAACCACTTTGAACCTTTGGCAAAGCTTATAATGCTATTCAAGGCGAGGTCTCGCAGTTGACTCAGATCCTAAAAAAAATAAAGCTCCTTTTGAACTGACAGTTTATGCCAGATTTTTATCATTTTCTATAAAGTACGTTTCTATCATATATACCCACTAAATGATGAATGTTGCTGACGTTGTATTGACGTTTTATATA
Organism: Teleopsis dalmanni; assembly: GCF_002237135.1. Taxonomy (NCBI): domain Eukaryota; kingdom Metazoa; phylum Arthropoda; class Insecta; order Diptera; family Diopsidae; genus Teleopsis; species Teleopsis dalmanni. The sequence goes on along the minus strand of NC_051847.1, from coordinate 25,764,385 downwards.
TTCAATTGTCTTTCAATGGTTATTTGTACATTTTTACTATCCTGCTGCAACAGGACATATTTTCTTTATTCAGATATGTACCAAGCGTATAGTAGATCTTATTCCTGAAAACAATTCGATCAGCACCATTTTTATAATAGGTTTTAATAACTTTTACATCATCAGAGATTGTAAAAGGATCAATATTCTAAAATGATAAAGCTTAAACTAAATAAATGATGCTTTCCATTATAATTTTTTTGTCTTATGTTATTACTAAAACAGCGCTTCCAAATCAAGATTGCGAACTAGATCCATTAAATTCCATTAAAAGATTTATAAACGTTTGTAACGATTTATTTCTATTATTTGGGCTTTCTATAATGACATACCTCCTGTACTTAGTGACGAGTGAAATCAAGATTGGGAACTAGAAAACTATATGCTTGTAACGATTTATTTCCATTATTTGGGTTTTCTATAATGACATACCTCCTGTACTTAGTGATGAGTGACATTAGTATTTTCACAAAGTAATTGGTATATCTTTTTAATTTTATTATTAGCACTTTTGTCAGAGATATATATATATAGTATATACTTATGGTAGAATAGACATAAGCAGAATGTACAGATTACAGTATGCACAAATGTTAGCAGAATGTTATCTAGCAGCAAGTAGCAGTATGTTATTTAGTAGCGATTAAAAGAATGCTATTAGTGAAATATTATTTCTGTTAGCTTGGAGTAATTGCTCTAATAGTACTTCAAAAATATAAGGTTAAAGAAATATTTGTCTTCATGAGTAAATTATTTAAATATACTGATTCTTAATTTATGCAATGATTATATATTAATTATATGAATTCCTTCTCAACAAAAAAAGAACGCATTACATTTGTGGAACAAAAACAATCACAATCTCAAATAACATAATTTAAAATAAAATAAATAAAACTCAAGCTTTTTTTTTTTAAACATTTATAAATCATTTCTGATACTACACCGATGACATCTTTATTAGTTTAATTTTCACATTTATTTTAACACTTATGTTTATTTTTGATTTATTTGTTTACACTTTAATGACAATGTCCTGCAAGTTTTGATTTAATATTGTTTTATATTTACTTTATTTAATTAACAACATATAACATTAATATTCGAGTGATTTCATACAGCAAATACACATTTTACAGTATTTAATTTTATTTTTTATAATTTAATTTTCTGATTTTTCATTTTTTACTTTTCAGTTTCAATTTTGATAACTTAACTTAAGTAATTATTGAATCAATTGATTTTTTAATCACACTAATTAATTATTACATAGTATGTGTCCTTGTAATAGTTAACGTTTACGATATTCAATTTTTAGCATCGTTCACAATGAATTTTATAATTTTCTTTGTTTAATTTCCTTTTAATTGAATTATTTTTTTTTTATCAATTTTAATTACATTTAATTTTTCATTTATTTCGATATATCAAATTTCTTTGTGTTCTTAATTAATTACTTTTTTTGCTCACAAATACTTTTCCATTTTCTGTTATTCTCTGTTATTTTCTGTTATTGATTTAGTTTTAATTTATTAACAAATATCAGTTTCGTTTAGCTTTTGTTTAAAATTAACAACATAATTTAGCCAACATAAGTATTTGTATGAACAAATAATGTTACAAGTCGTTATTGAATTACTTAATTAATTAATTAATTACTTCACAGTTATAAATTTCAAATAAATAAGCCTAATAGTAATCAAACTTAAATTACATCACTTCACGCCGAGCTTATCTTTAACTACCTAACATATACTTAATTTATTCATTGCATTTAATTAAACAATTAATTACTTTAACAATTCATTTTTGTTTTTGTTTACATAGTCGACATTATTTCTTCTTGCTCGTATTATCTAAGTTTTATTTGCCTATATTATTATTAATAATTTCTTTATTCAATGGAATTCCTTTGACTAATTTGTAAATATAAAGCTTTTAATTAACGATAACGCAATTCTTCAATCAAATCAGTTTCTTAAATTTTCTAATTTTTTACCTTTAATTGTCTGGAAATTTTGAATTTAGTTTTGAATCTCGATTGATTCTTCTTCTTTTCTTTTGTGTTTATAAATATACAACAATATTTTCATAATTCAATTATTTTCGTAGTGTCAATAGGCACAAACGTAAGCAATTTCACAACTTTTTATTAAATTTTTTAATAATTAGGTTTTCATTTTTTAAAATCATTTTTAATTAATTTAAATAAAGCAATAGTTGTTTGGTTAAACCAAAGATAACTAATCATCATATAGATATCTAAATTCTATATAAAATTTACTCAGAACTTTTAAAAAGCTTCTTTTTGCATAAAAGAGCTTTCTCTCACATATGTCAATCGAGAGAATGTGTCGAAATATGAATATTCAAAAAAAGTTTTTTGTTTAATAGACAGATAAAAATAAGAGAATATTCTCTTTTATAAAAGCTGTACTTAAAAAAATGTTCTCAAAATATTTGTCTGTTCAAGGATTGGACAGTTTTAGACAAAAAAAATATGTTATTATTATTTGAAAATCTATTTGATTTAGTCGTCTTTGGCTACCGATGAACTCAATGCAAAAATTAAAATCAATTACGACAGACAGGAAGAAAATGAAAGAATATATTTAGACCATAAGCCGGGTACTCAGCAATCTGCTCGTGTTATGTTTAGTAGAAGAAAACGACAGCATTAATCATCTTTTCTGGTAAAGATCATGTCCAAAAATTTTGTATAAGTTTAAATATTTATATGTTTCAGTTATCTTTGCATAAAATATAAATACATTGCAAAAAATAATATAAATAATTATATATAAGAACAAAAGGAAGGGAATATATAGACCATAAGCTAGGTATTCAGCAATCTGCTAGTGCTATGTTTAGTACATAGAGACGACAGTGTTAATCATTTTTTCTGTTACGAATCATGCAGAATTGTTGTTTAAGTTTAAATATTTATATGACAATGTGTTTCTAGTACATAAATTTAACATATATAGTCATATATGCGAACAGAAGAAAGGGAATATATTGATCATAAGTCGGGTACTCAGGAATTTGGAATTGGTGTGGTTCAGTAAGTGTTAACTACCCTCTATGTTATAGAATATTTCGGAAGATACCGAGATGCACCACGACTCTTTTGGTTTATTGTGCTCATCTCAATTTTCTTGATCGATCCTTTTCTTGATTGATCGTCTTATTTAGTTTCATATGTTTTATTAAAAGGACATGTCTGATACCAAGATAGATATTTTCTTTATTACTAAGTATTATAAGTGAAGTGAAAGTACAAATCTGGTTATAAGAGAATTAATGCCATAAAAGAGAGAGGTACAAATAATAAGTATAAGGACTTTAACACTAGTAGAAGCAGTTCATAAATATTGAAGAATTCACAAAGTTTAGCTGGGAAGAAATAAGAAATGATTGTATGAAATGCCATATTCTTTCAGTAGAACATGTGGACTGTGCCAATAAATGTGGCTTAACAATGAATAAGAAGATTAAGGAAGTTGAGATATCCACTTTAAGTTAACGATTCTAAATTTTAAACAATTTGATCTGGCACATAAAAACTCAACGGTATTTAAACTGTTATTCAATGGGAAAAGCGTAACATGTGTGTTGTTGATTATAAAAATGACAACTGAATAATAACACCAATTTTATTTTTATATTACTTTCCATTACTGTAGTACTTGCATACCAGATAGATCTATCTGACATAGAATGCACTTACTCTCTAACAACAATATCTTCCATCTTCTGTCTCAGCCATTCTTTTAAACAAAAAATATTTAACAATAATAAATATTACTTAAAATAATTTAATACATATTATAATAATTATTATTTTATGTATATCGTATTTCTCTATCTATGTCAATACATAAATTATAGAAAATCTAATAAGTTAAATATTTTATTATAAGCATAACAATTAACTGAAATTTTGTTTTGTTAATACAAAATTTTAAAAGATTTTTCATTTATCAATTAAAATTTATAACAATTTTATTTTTTAATCATTGCAGATTTTATATGAAAATCATATTGAAAAAGCTTAAAACTTTTTATTTATTTGAAACCGCCATTTTAAAACTTAATCATATTCCTCTTAACGCAAAATTGTTTTTATAATAAAAAAAATATATTTATATACGTATTACTGTTACAGTCAAATCTGCCAAATTAGGGACGGGGATTTCAAAAAATCCGATGTCTGAGTATATAAACTAAGAGAAGCTAAAAAAGGTTTCTTCACAAATCACAGCTATATTGAAGGTATTGTTTTATAAGTATTTCATTATATTTTCTATATTGTATTTATTTTATATATTTATTTTTTAAATAAGATTATTATTGTATTTATTTATTTATTATATATTTTTTAACATTTAATTAATTATTTATTTCATTTATTGTATATTCCATTATTTTCTTTTTGTTCGTTTTTCTTTTTTTACAAATTTTTTTATAACTTTTAATTTTATTTTTTTTTGTATATTACCTTTTGATTAAATTTATTTATTTTTAATACATTTTTATAAATTTATTTATTATTTATTTTTATTATTTATTTTTTATTTATTATTGTTTTATTTACTTTTTTAAAAATATTATTATTATTATATTTTTATTATTCGTTATTGTATTTATTTCATTATTTTTTATTTATTTTAATATAAACCTTTTTTTTGAATTTATTTATTTTTCATATATTTTTAAATACTTGCTTCTTTATTCATTTATTATACCATTATTATATATTATTATATTTTTTTTATTAATATTATTATTAGTTCTTATTGCATTTATTTCATAATTATTTTTTTGATATTCACCTTTTATTATATTCATTCTTTTGCATTTATTTTTAAACATTTATTTCTTTACTTATTTATATTACATTTTTTAATTTTATATTCTTTACTATTTTTTACAAATATTGTTATTATAAATACAGTAATTTATTATATAATTTTCTAATTATTTTTTTTAATAAACACCTTTTATTGAATTTATTTATGTTTCATATATTTTTAATATTGTGTTTTATTTCTTTATAAATTCTAATATTAATTTTAATTGTATTTATTTTATAATTACCCATATTTTTTTTTATATTGATCATTTATTATATTTATTTATTTTGCATATATTTTTAAACATTTATGTCTTTACTTATTTATATTACATTTTTTTATTTTATATTCTGAACTTTTTTTACAAATTTTATTATTATAAATACAGTAATTTATGATATAATTTCTTTATTATTTTATATTAAATTTACTTATTTTCCATATATTTTTAACATTTGTTATTTCTTTATAAATTTTATTATTAATTTTAATTGTATTTATTTCATAATTTTCTATTCTTTGTTTTATATAAATCTTTTGTAAGATTTATTTATTTTTCATATATTTTTTAACATTTATTTCATATTTTTATTTTATTTTATTTATTTCTTTTATTGTATTATATTGCATTATTTTTATTTATTTTTTATATTTTAAATAATTTATTAATTTTTAATATTTTTTATTCTACTGTTAATTAATTTATTATTTTTCTTTACAAATATTCATTTATAGATGTTGTAATATTTTGTATAATTACTTCGGTTTTTTTTCGTTTAAATTTTATTTTTGGCAATATATTTATTAATAGTGCTATCATTATTTATTATTATTATTATTTTTTATTTATTATTATTTTATTTATTATTATTTTATTTATTATTATTTTTATGTAATTACAATAATTAAAAAAATTTATTTTGTGATAAATAATCACAATATTTGTTATCATATTATTATAGCTGTGGTTATGTGTATTTTTGTTAATAGTAAATTATTTATTAATTAATTGTTAATGTTATTTTATTGTTTTCAGGGTGTCTTCTGGGACACAGAAAATGGGTCAACTTCTTTTGTTTCTGTTCCTGTTTATTTTTACTTTTTGTACTGTATGTATGTATGTATGCATGAATGAATATGGATGTAAGTTTTAGGTTTAAAAGGTGAACCGTACGACTGACTGATCAAATTTGCTGAGAACTGATTTATTAGATTTCATTTAATAAACAATTAAATTTTATTTTTAATTTAATTTTAAATTAATTTTAAAATTAAAAGAACTTTATATTACTTTTAGCTAATTAATAATTTTTACTTAATTTTAGCCTTCTATAATGAACGAATACATTGTTTTCCCCAGCGCAAAGGAGAGAGCTGAATTCAAAATGAACTCATTGAGACGATTTGATTGTATGCAATCGTTTTAAAATATTTAATTAATATACAAATACATTGAAAATAATAAAAAATTCATTCTCCGTCCACTAAACAACATATATTTCAATAGTTAATAATAAATTTATTATTAGTATTAATTGAATTAAATTGAACTAATTGAACTAATTATTAGTTCAATTTTATGCGATAATATATATTGTTTTTAAATAAACTTAAAAAATTTGTGTAACATATAATTTAAATTAAATTTTCTAAAATATAAAATAAACATTAAATTATAAAAATTTGTTTTCTAATTCCTAATTTAAATTGAGTGAGTTTATTTTTATTATAATATATAAAAATTATTTTATTAAATTTAATGCACTTTATAGGCAAATTTTATATTAATTATTTTTAAATTAGTACATTATTTTGTTTTATTAAAGTATTAAATTTATATTTTTATATATATTTTTTTAATGAAAACAAGCTCGCCTTTTTTTTATTTAATTCTTAAAAATTATCGTAACGAATTATTTTATATGGAAATAGCTTTATACTTAAATTATTTTCTTAGTCAATTTGAAATTTTATTAATCATTTAATTATATTGTAAAATCTTTTGTGTTTATTTCATTTATTTTACTAATTTTATTTAATTTATTTTACTAATTTTTTCTTATTTATTTTATATTATAATTTCATATACAAACATTTACTTAATTGCTATGAATTTATACATAATGAACTTAATTATTATACATTTCAATTAAATTTATATTAATTTTAGTTATAAGTTTTTATATATAATTTTACTTAATTGATCTACAAATAGTTGTTTCTTAACTTTTGTGTGTTTTTGTCATTATATTCAGTTATTTTATTTTTGGTTTCAAATTTACAAATATTCTCAATGTCTTCCTAAAATAATCTCAATTTTAGTTAATAAGATTATTTCACTATAATATAGTTTTTCAAATTTATTTTAATTGTGCTCTTTGAGCATTTATAAAATTCGTTTTTTACATTTATATTTTTCAATATAATATTTTTCATTTAATAATAATATTTCTACAACTATAATGTCACAAAATATTTTTCAGTGTACACAACATTTTATATATTTCCTATCTTTACTTTCATTTAAAATTTGTTTTCTGTTTTTTTAATTTTAATTTCAATAGAAATAATTTCTGCTATAATAATATAAAAGAAAACAGAGAACGAATGTTACAGGGAAATATCATTAAATATTTTACTACATTAATTCGGGGAAAAACATAGTAAATATAGTGATTTTATTTTCCAGGTATAAACACGCATCATTGCCGATTCATTTAAAATTTGTGTTAAATTTACAATATTTTAAACCAATTTTCTTTACCGGTTTATTGTAAGTCAATATTAGACTTCATTTGATATAATTTCAGGAATGGAGTTATTAAAATATCATTTTCTCTATATTAATTTAATGTTGATTTTTAATACTTGTTCATACTTGTTCATACTAATACTTTTTTACTCTGAAAATATTGAGTTTCGTGAAAGAACTATGAATGCAGTTAACAAGAATAAATGTTATTGATAGTTAAATAAGTAAATAATTTCAACAAATGCATATTATTAATGAATAAAATAAAAATCATTTAATAATTTAATTTTCACTACAGATATAATAAGAATTCTTGAGTGACTTTTGTTTCGAAGAAGTAAGTACGATCACAAAACAAAGCATCAAATTTTCATTTTTTCTAGACCTCATTGTATAATGTTTATTAATTGACAATTTGTGACGTTGCAAAGAAAACATTTCCATAGCACTGTTTCATTTTTTTGCTTATAGTTTCTTTTTTTATTTCTTTAAAATTAATAGAAACGGTTACAAAAAATCTAAATATCTTAGAGGCGTAAAGTTCTGTATCCATTCCAACAGACTACCACTGGTATCAAAATTACTGCATATGTCATGAATTTATTTATCTGTATATCTGGTCTTGGAGTTATATACAAGACCAACCATAATGGGTATTTGGCAATACTCGAAACAGCTATATGGTCAGCCAAAAATTCTATTGATGAAAATAATATAAAATGAATTTTTGTTGTTGTAGTTCACTACTGTTCAAAAAAACTACTGTTTGAATGATTTTCTCTGAATTTGAATTAATTATTTTTAATACACAATGCTTACTTTAAAACAATTCATTAAACCGATAAACAATGTAATTGTACTATGTAATTAACAGTTTAACACAATAGTTAAAAATGCTGTTAACTGTCACATTATGTTAAAAATAACTAGAAATAAATTATATTGCTTATAGTATATTATCGTCAGAAAATCTTTCATTTAAAAATAATATAATTTAAAAATTTTGAAATACTAAACAATTTAATTTAAAATTTCATAACTAAAATAGCATAAAATATGTTAAATAATAAAAAAATGAACTTAAATTTGATAACTAAAATAATCTAATATATTATAAAAAAATTCAAAGTATCTTTAAAATACTTTTTAAGTAATAACTTTATAGCAGAAATTATTTCTCTAAGTAACTGTTTTTTTTTTGATTTTATAAAAATTGTTTGTTCTTCATCTGATACTTTAAAATCTCTATTTAAATTTATTAAACAAAATATTTTTACATAATTCAGTTTTGTGCACATATTTTACATCTACAACTTTCGCATTTTTATTTTGCTCCAATATCTAAGATATTTCCGTTGTAGCATTTTATTATTTTTTTTTTCAATAAATACAAAAAAATTTATTACAACATTTTTTGTTTTTTTTACATTTGTAGTTTGCTATTTGTGTTATCAATGCAATAAAAATTTCACAAATTGTTTAGAAAATGAATTTCTACACTTGCTTTGCCGCTTAACTTGAATGCTGTGAATTCGTTGCAGTTGGCAGCACTACAAGTTTTGTGTTTAATTTTCGCTTATCAACATCAAGTCAACGATTTCCTCCTCTTTGTATGTTAATGCAGTGGCATATCCGTTATTGCCACTGCTGTTACTACTGCTGCTTCTACTGCTTCTGCTGCTACTGCTGCTTGGGCTGTTACTGCTGCTCTGGCTGTTACTGTGACTAGCGTTGTTTTTGTTGCTGTTGCGAATGTAATTGTTGCTGTTGATTTCATTGTATTTCACATTTTCACTAATATTGGTTTTGCCATATTTGTTGCTGTTGTTGTTATTGTTGTTGTTTCCGTTTGTTGATGTCGTTGTTTTTGTTTTTGTTTTTGCTATTATTGTTGCTGTTAGGGTTGTGGAAGCTGATGATGTGGCTTGTGTGCGTGCTATTGTTGTTGTAATGGTAGTTGTATTAACTGCATTTGCTGTTAATGCTGCTGTTGTTGTATCTTGAAATTCTCTGATTGTGGTTGCTTTGAAATATGTTAGTAACTTTGTGAATGCTTTATGCAAAATGTTCGGTTCATCGTTGCTTATTTGTTTCAGTTCTTCTGCTTGTATTATTTCCCCCGCTCCACTGCCCTGATTTTCACTTATCAGGTGTTGTCGTTTAGGGAAATCTAATTTCCTTTTACGGTCAAATATACTTATTTGTTATGGAATCTGTTGATGGTGTGTAATTGAAAGTCCTGGTGAGGTTATAATCGATGAAGTGTCTGTATAATTTTTACCGAACCTTGCACGATCCATGGCCTCTTTCATCATACGCTCATTTTCTTGGCGAACTATGAGAAACAAATTAAATAATATATTAAATAATGATGTTTTCAATTCAAAGTGTTGTTAAAAATTTATAAATTATTTTCGAAATACTATAAGCGGGACGATGTATATTTTTTTTAGTTATTATTAGACATTTATTAAATATTGTATATGTGTGTGTTTAATTTGTTATCCTCTTTTAAGCTTTTGTTGTTTTGCGCTAAAACTGCATTCAAAGTAAATGTCTGTTGATGAGTATCGTAAGCATTCATCAATCCAGACTATTTACTTTAAAAAAAGTTTAACAGTATTAGTAACATTACTATGTTATGTTGTCTTACCTGAAATTTGTCTCTTTAGATTTATTATCTATGACTTGTTTCTTTGCCTAACATTGTTGTAAAATAAATAAATAAGTTACTTAATGACAGATAGTTAATAATAGGATACGAAGAACGAAGTTTGTGGGAATCATCAGAAGTATTATTCGGATTTATAGTCCTAAAGCCGATGTATAAATTTAGCATCTAGGTTTTTATCTAACTTAACCAATAGATAAGAATGATATGACACTAGTTTTCTTTAAATAATGACGATAATTCTTGGTAGATCAGTAAATAAGTAAGTAAAAAAACAGAAAAAAATATAAAAAAATTTAAAGATAGTGGTATACAATTTTATACAACTTTTGCGTAATTATAATATGTTTTCATTGTTGAGAATTTTCAGTTAGTTTAGGTCAGGGCCGTCCAGAACAGATAAGATCGTGGGCCAATACAAATCATTGAATAGGTTGGAAGGTCGTAGAAATAAAAACAGACGTTCATAATTTGTCCAGAGAAAAATAAAAACACGACGGTAATGAAAGATTTAGTTTTAATAATTCTTCATCAATTTATCATTTACAATTTTATCACTATTAGCATTATTAATATTAGTTGTTGTGATATGAAGTATATTATATTTTTAATCTAATGTTATATGTTAAATCTTTGTCAATTAGCTAAATTAACCTGAAGTGTAATAAATTATTTAAAACATTTTAATTTATTTATTTGGGATACCATAAAAATAAAATAATGTGATGTTAATAAAATATAACAAAGAAAAAAACGCTCAATTGTGGTAGCCTTGCTTTGGCCTTGCTTTGGAGAGCCCTGGTTTAGGTATTGAATATTAATGTTACTTGCAGTGACTTGAAACACGTTCTTCTAAGCGGTAATACATATGTGGCTATTTCAGACAAGTACAGTATTTAGCTGATCATATTCGATGGCGTAATGCCATCGCAGAACACTCTAAAGTATAAGTGTAAAAACAGGTAAGGTTGATACACAAGATTACACATCGTGGTTACATTTCACATGGTAATATGGTAGAATATACTTTAGTGCCAACATAGAACACTCCAAAGTATACGTTAGAACACTCCAAACACTGGTTAACAGTTCATGCTCACATCTCATAACTCTTATATAGTAGAATACTATCTATTTACAGCAAAAAATTAAAGAAAATAGAGTTCCATTTAAATTATTTGACAAACGCACACTGTTTTATTTATGATAAATTATACCCATAGACTTTTAATATATACGATATAAATATAATATAGTAGTTACTCCAGTAAGTCCCAACAATAACTTTTATATGCTCAAGATACCCCGTTAATTGCTACAATTTCCAACTATGTAAGTTTGTATTTGTAGGATTCTGTTCTCTTAAGTGGAGCATATAACAGAAAACTTCGAAATACACTTAAAGATAAATATTTATTATTATTTTCTCTGTTAAATCGGAAAGTAATTGTTTTTAAATTATTTAACATCAGCCATAAGTACACAGTTTAAATTTTAAAATATTTTCCATAATAAGCCAACTATGACTACGAAAGCATAAAATTAATTAAAATAAAAAAGGAAATATGTGGTAAGTAAAATTATTAAAATAATTTGAGTGTAGGGGTGTATGTCCTTTAATGTACTCCTTCCCATATGTACTCTTATATGAATGTATGTGCTGAAAACTTATGACACAAGTTTTAAATGAAACTTAAGGAAAATATTATTCAAAACTTTGCCTAGCACCATGTGTGAAACAGTTTTTTAATTTTAATTAATTTTCAAAAAAAGATAAAACTTTAGGTGTAGTGGATAAAGTGGATGTAGTGAAACATGACAGGAAAAAGTTCAAAATTTTAATATTCTTTTAATAAATTTTTTGGTGTCATTTTATTTACATTTTATTTTAACGAAAATTATTTTATGTTATTTACTTCGTTTTGATAATGGTAGTCCGATCACTATTCCATGACGAAACGTAACTGTGGTTATTGATTTAAGAATGGGAAGAGAAATTGAGTAAGAATAGTTTTTTTTATAGATACATGCTTATCCACAAAGCAACTGGAGTTATTAACTAAAATAAACCAAAAATAATTAATTATTCATAATTGATTTCGTCGTCTTAAAATTAAGCGAGTTTAAATAAAAACAAACAAGACGAGAATAAACAACTATATCTATGTCTAGTCTCATTCTCTATGCATCCTCCATACATTTTTTGTAGATGGATAAAGATAAGACCGTCAACACTTTCTGTGAACTGGTAATTGTATCTTATAGAGCAGAGAAAAGTCACTCAGACCATGTCAGGGCTGTTTGATTGATTACATCTGTTGCGCTTCTTGGCAAATACTTCTGCACAGAGATGGTTTTGTGTCATCGCAGAACACTCAAAAGTATAAATGCAAAAACTGCTGCTGTAAATACAATGTGTAACAGAGCTTAAGCTTCTGCATTTGAATTAGAAAATTTTTCACAAGAAAAATTAAATTCAAATGAATTTTCAAATATATTATCGGTTGAATCAGATGGCCCTATTTGAGTGGTAGAACTGTTACCTTCTGGAATCTTCTTACACTGTCGTTTTTTTTTCTTTTGACATTAAATAGATTGATAGTCTAACAATCTAAGGAAAAAATGCTAAAGGATAAAAACGATCGGGGTCGCCTCTATGCAGTTTCAACAATTGTGAGTTATATTAGGTACCGAGCGTTAAAGACCAGTGTTCAATAGCGACATCACTGTGTACAGTAGTATAGTATCGCCTAAACGTCGAAGTGGTGGCACCAAGTATTTTTTATTGCTATTATGTAACTATATTTAAGGATACAAATGATCGGCATCACCTCCATGCCGTAGATCGGTTGTTAGATACATTAGATCATGTATAGAGTATCGCTTAAATGTCGAAGTGGTGGCACTAAGTTCTTTTTTTTATTGCTATTGGCCAACGTTGTTCAGCTGATTGCATTTACTAGTGGGTCCGTTGTGTACAGTAGCAAATAATAACCATCTCTCTCGCGGCAGAGTAATGAAACCGGACATTTTTTGCTGCCAGTGTGCATCCGACCCTTATCGATTCATTCAAGTATAAATGAATAGAAATGTTGAATTTAGTGTATCTGAGTTGAATCACATTGTTTATAAACTCAGATTTCAGATGGCTATGTTTTTAAAGGCATTATTATTCTTAACCTAGAAATAGGTTTTCAGGAAGGTACTTCTTTGACATTTTATCAGACTGTTATTGGCCTATTAAAGGGCCTATTAAATTATTACAATTCGACGGGATGGTTTTAGACTATATTTTTCTATCTTAGAGGTTCTTGCGAGGAATATGGTGGTAAAACGGCGAAAAATAGCTAATTGAGGTGTTGGAAGTTATCTGATAACCATTTCTTACCATACCTTATAAATTATAAATATAATAATTTGAAATTTAACTGTTTTCAGTACAGCAGTACAGCATTTATGAATTATATGTATGTATAAATATTTTTTATATATATATTTTAATAGCTTAACAGTTTATTTGTTGTAATAGTAAATATTATAGTTTTCTGAATATTCTTCCTAAACATTTAGCAAAGTTTTCGCTGGTTAAGCACAAAAGTAAAATGTGATTTTTGGCAATTTTGGGTTAAATGGAGTAGTAAACAGTTTTTTTTAGTAAAAAACAAGAAAAATGTTGGAAAAATAAACAAATGTAAAAAACAATTTTTAAATGTTTCTGAGCAATTTTGGCAGTTTTTGTTTGTACTGTTCCAGTGAAATGTTACCATGAAGGAGTGGTCCTCAATGCTGTGGTCAAATCCTTTAAATGTACAACATAGCAAAAATGCATTTATCCTTTTAGCATAAGTGCAGCTCCTTTGAGACCAATTATAACTTTCACGTTTACTTGATAAGAGGGAAACTTAGAAGTACAAAAAATAAAAAGCCAAATAGTACGATTTACATATATAAAATAAAAGTTTGAAGATTTTTGATCAATGGCATTAAAACACTTTTAATGGTAAGTGAACTTAAAACTTCTTTATAAATTCTTAGCCAAGTACTTAGTAGTTTATATTATTAAAATTAAATTAGCTATTATTATTTGAGAATGAATTTTAAAATAGCAGAAATACAATTATATTACAAAGAGAAATAATTATTTTAAAAAGAACTGAAATTCCCATTTCTACCCTAAAGTAGCAGTTAAAGGAATAATTTCTAGGGAAACTACTATTTTACTTAAACTTTTTATTTTTGTTATTATTTTTAATGTTAATGTGAAATGTGTAAAAAGCTCTCAGGAGTCCACACTTTTGACAGTTAAGTCCCGTCACTAAAGCCAACTTATTGCTGTAGGAGATTTAGATAGCACTTTTACACTAATGACACAAAAGTCAATGCGAGTACTTGCACTCACAAAAAGTAATTTTTTTGTTGACATTTTCATATGGGTTTCAGTGGTCTTTGGGTCAATATGCACGCCTCAACTTAAATGCACATGCAAACTTATATTGCTTGATTTTAATATATTTTTCTTTTTTACCACACCATTAACTTTTACTACAACTTTCAGTTGGTCTATCAGTGAAGAGATAGGAGAACTGAAAATAAAAAATCAAATTGTGGAGTATAAAAAGATGCAGCAAAATTGCAGTAAAAATGCAACAATTTTGAAGAAAATATTTTAAAATTAAAAACTGACTGCAGTAATGTGAAAGTGTGAACGTCATGAACACTACAACTGACAAGGATATGGCTTGATGGACAAGGATATGAAAGTACCAAGTAGTATTGAGCAGAGTAAATCAGTACCATTTCTAAGTAGCTTAAATACACAAACTGAAGTGCTTACCACAAGCTTACTTTGAATTGCTGAGGTTGGGACTTGCTACAAGGGAATGGTATACGTTTAATGGCAAATTCTAAAAAATCCTTTGATACTAATGTTTATGTTACTTTAATAAGTTGCACATGCAGAAAAATATACTTTATAATGTACGTACTTTATAGCATATATATCATAGTATCTAAACCATTTTTGCAAAATAGAAATTTTCAAAAACATTGTATATGAAATTTAGTATCCATAAAGTGCGAACAAATTATAATGATAGAGACTATTTAGATAGGCAAAATTGTTTGTATTAGGTGTACATAGTTGGGTTCTTAGGAAAATACTTTTTTGATAGTTTATCAGATTGCTCACTGGTGAAGATGAAAAGACTATTAAATTACCTAAATTCGGTGAGATGGATTTAGTCTCTACTCTTCATACTAGGGCACTTGCGCGGAATATGGTAGCAAAACGGTGAAAAATTGCTAATTGAGGTACATGGAAGTTATCTCCATTAGAAACTGTAACCAACTAACATAGCTTGTACCGCGATATTGACATAGTTAAGCACAGAAAAAGTTCAGAAGAAAGTGATCCGGTTGGAAAGATATTTGATTCGGTACCCATTGGTAGAAAACACGGTAGAGGCTGTTTGCATCTTCGGTAAAAAAGAAAAGTGATCAACGGTTTGAAGACACGCGCTACTAACAACTAGCCATAGCAAGCTACTGATCGAGTTGACAACTAAGGACGACTCATGTCTTTACTATAATGACCAACTAAGGAAAAGAAGAAATTATTATATGTGTTAATATTTTCGTTTAGAGAAATATTTTGAGTCTTTGCTTTATGTGAAGAAAAAAGAAATGGTTTTTGTATTCTAATTATGAGACAATATTAAAAATATCAGAGAAGATTTGTTTATATGTAGAGTCATTTTCGACAAGATAATAATGGCTTTTATGTTGAAAGTCAACATCGAGTAATCTCTTTTTGAAGAATGATATAATATATTAAAAAATTGGCCCGTATTTGTTTTACAAAAAAAAAAAAATCACTCTATATATGCAATGATATACACGGACAAGGCTAAATGAACTCAATTTCTCGAGCTAATCTTGACTACAGATATATTATTTTACATTAAATGTATTCACTCAATGAAATATGAACTTAGGCTTCAGTAGCTATGATTAAAGTTGCTAACTACTAGTCTACTTGTCTTTCAACTAACTAAGCTACTAGATCTGGAATATATAAACTTAATTGGGGCTATGAATTATGTTTCAGTGAGTTACAAAAATGCTGTCATATCAAATAGGGTGTAGCTTTTTTGTTACACCCTTATAACTCATAACTAAAGTTATATCCTTATAACTACCTTAACCCTTATATCGTTTTGTATGGAGTTTAATTATAAGACAAATAATGTGCATAATATAATAGCATAATAATATAATTTAATAATATAAATAAAAATAATAAATAATATAAATATAAAAATAAATTAATATAATAACCCTTTTGTATAACCCTTTTGTTAACAATAAGATATATAATGTGCATAATATATTAGCATAATAATATAATTTAATAATAATAATAAATAATGTAAATAAAATAAGAATATAATAATAATTAATATAATAGTAATAGTATAACAATAATATATAATATAATAATAATAATAATAATAAAATAATTATAAATATATAAATATAATAAATAATAATAAGTTAGTTCTTCTTTATTAATAATTTAAAAAAATTTTTTTTTTATTAATAAAAAAAAATTTTATTAATAATTAAAAAAAAATAATAAATAATAATAACCTTTTTGTATAAAGTTAACAATATGTGTATATAAAAATTGTTATTATATTTTAAAAACATTATTAACTTCTTTCTCTAATAGTACTTTGTTTTATTTTTATATGTTTTATACAATTGCAACACAATAAATAATTTAATATTTTTAAAATTAACTTGTGTAATAATTTACTATTTATTATAATGACTAACAATAAGGAAGTTACTTAAATATTTAAAAATTATAGCAAAATGTAATTTGCGCAAATGAAATAAGGTTAATGAAGACTACTTAGTTACTTCAACTTTTAACTAAAATTCCATAATAGTATAATAGTTTGTAATACTATTAAGCTTCTTTTAAATTAATTCACCTTACAATAAATATGTATTTTATTATTTAATAAAAACTAAAAAAACTAAAAAAAAGTCATATGTGATTGTCCACTTAAAGCACTCAGCTTTTCAGCTATAGTTCACTAGTATTATCTTGTCCTTGTTATTACGAACTGTTATTTTTCCAAGCACTTAGACATGCACTTCAGTTGTCACTGCTATTAACAGTTTGTTGTTACTTTATTGTTATTATTTAAGTTTATTAGTGTGGTTATGGTAACTGTTGGTGGCTCACAGCTTTGTTGTTGGGTTCATTTTTGTTAGTATTGTTGTTGAGGACACCTATTGTCATGTGGGCACTGCGCTGCAAAGTGAATTCATAAATGCTCATTTTATGTCACATTTTTTGCTTGTTGGTTACAAATGCAAGTGAAGCCATCAAAGCAGGCAATGTCACCAACATGAACAATAACAATCCGCTTAGCTTACATATATTTACATTACACCTTAACCTACATAACAGTATAACAGTACTATACAACAGTACATAACAGTGTAATGGGACACTAAAAACAAACATTTTAAAGTAAACCTAGCCAGTAACATATATACGTACTCATACATGCACAATACTCGAGATTTATTAGTAACTTTTGCTGTTGATAACACAATTCGAATACAACACATTTACATTAATTTATGTAGCTTGAGTGTGTCAAACAGTGGTGGTTCTGTTTTGCGGAAAATGGGTACTGCATAAACCATTTGTAATATAACTAAAAGCTTTTATTTATGGTATTTTTAAATATTTATTTCTGATTTTTGTTTAAATATTGAACACTAAAACACTAAAAATTTCTTATCTGTTCTTATAACAGAAATACTTACAGCAAAGGTCAGATGTCGTTGACTTAATAATGTTGCATTTGTGTGCATTTTTTGAGTCTTTTGCTAATGCGTTGTGTAATTGTTCTTAACATTGCTACTGTTCGCTTATATGTGCACTGATACCTTGATAGCTTAATAAAGGGCTTAAAACATTTTTATCTCTCTATCCACCACTGGTTTTAATGGTAAACCAAACTTTATAAGTTTGTCACATTTAAGATATTGCCGATAGTGTGAAAATATCATACATAAGGTTGGATCTTTGTCATTAATTTCATAAATGGTTAACTGCAATGTAAAAAAATGCTTAGGTGAAGTTCATAATTTTTTTTTTCAGTGCAATTGCCATTGCTCTATATTCTATTAAATTTTTAATGGCAACAATAGTTCAATATATTTTCAAACTCAATGCCCGAATGACCTCATTCACTCAAATAATTTTTAGATAGATAAATTAATAAAATATTATATGTAAAAGTGTGGAATGCAAATTATAAATATTGTTGCAATCTATAATTAGTTAAAAGTTTTAATGTTATGCATATAAAGCGTTTAGTTTAGTTAGTCATCTTCCAATTTCAGGTGTTGGATGCAATTATTTTATTCCAGTTAGTTTCGAAATGAAAACTTAAGGAATCTAGATAGTTTCAGTAAGACAATGAAAGGAACAAAGCTTGGCTTTTTAACTACATCTTCTTTTAGATTACAGGCAATTATGTACAGAAAGTAAATGCCGAGTCATTTGAATGCGGTATTATGTTATTTATTTACCTGATTTTTTTGAAACTTTTAAATTAAACTGAATTTTTAAATGAAATTTTTAACAAAACTCTTCAATTCATGCGAAGTATTCAATGAATCTTTTTTCATTATGTAAAAGATTAAGAATAGCAAATTTTAGAACAGTTTGACTTACTACTGTCAAATGAGCGGAACCGGAAATATATATAAACAGGATCCACAAATATACTCTATTTGTGGTTATGAAGCATTTTAAAACTTGAAATAAATATTAATAAGATCCAAAATACCATATATGGTAGTTATGATGCATTACGGAAATTGAAATGAATTTAAATAAGGTCCACAACAGGTTATTTGTAGTAAGAACGCATCATAGGACTTGAAATAAATGTAAGTGGAGTCTAAAGATTATTTTATTTATTAGTTACGATGTATTCTATGATTTGAAACAATAAATAGGATCTATTAGAGTATATTTACTAGATAGAGGTTGGTTGAAAGGTCTTGAAAGCAACATCTATTGTCCAGTAGAAGAATCAAAACTTTTACGCCATTTTGACATTTTATTTATCATATGAACACACCCAGATGCTTATTTCGATATATAATAATTCGTTTTATTTTACAAGCCATTCGAAACCGATGTGTTGGTGATTTATACAGTACCGAAAAAGATCGAATATCCCGGAGTGATAAATTTTTTTGTTTTAGAAAGTTTATCATCAACAGATGATAAAGTGAAAGATACATAGGGGATTTATTAGCCAAAACTACTATTTAGTTTAGAGCTAGAGAGATCCGTAGATCGTACTAATTTAAAAATAAAGTTGTCATATCACCATCAAAAATGTTCAGTAGGTAAAATGCCATGACAAAAAAGTTTTTCGTAAAAATTTGTGAAGATGCTATAGAGAGGTTTTGGTTTTAACAAGATGGTAGAACGTACCAAACTGCTGGCGATCGAACTGTTGAAGGAAGCATTCAATGATAGTACTAAGTCAAGAAAGTGACCTGCAGACTGGCTTATAAGATCGTGTGATTTAAAGGTGCTGGGCTTGCTTTGGAAAAGTTTACTCTTGGAAGAAAAAAAAAGAAATATAAGTTCATGAAATTTAAACTTATGAATACATTTACGACTTGAGTATGTTAAATTATTACCGATTGCAATTAATTTATTCTACGAAATGAATTTCCTGCAATTTCAATATGTTAATTAATTTTATTCAATAATTTGCTAAATAAAGTATAAGTGACGATGAATAATGTTAAAATAAAAATACTTTGCCAATTTGTTTATTATTATTGAGATCCAACTTTAAAAGACTACAAAAATCTTCTATAAGTTTAAGCTCCTTTGTAATATACAACCAATCCAAGACGTCAATGATAGAAATTGTCCATATATCTTTTGTATTAACGAATCTTATTTATGTTTGGCTTAGAATTTATTTAAGTTTTGTTTCGAAAAATTTTCTTAATAGTTCTTATTATAAAACATTAACAAGCAATACATATTATTATTTTGGTTTTAGTTTACTAAAAAATTACGATTACATAGTTTGTCAAGAAAATGTTTGCAAATATTTATCAACTTTAATTAAAGAAAAATCTCAATAAAAAGAGCATCAAATACTTCCGGATTGCGTATCTGGAAGAGTTAAAAAATTTATTGATTGCTTTTGCAAGTATTTCCTTGACTTTGTTCTTAATCCTAAAAAGTATTGATAGTTTAGAAGAAGTCGAAATTGTTTACAACTGTAAAAATAAAACCAATAAGAAAAATCAAAAACACATTCACAACCACAACAAATTTACGTCCAATACACAAATCAAATCATACCATTGTAGTGGACCGGCGTCTCTCTAGTATAGGTGTATATTTTCTTTGACGACGACTGTTGCGATTGCCCTGAGGAATGTGTTAAAGTTAGGATGACAACAAATACGCTGGCACATACCAGACACAGGAACACGGTCATTACAGTGCAAACGATACGTTTACGTTTGCGATCAGCTTCTTCGTCTTCATCGGTCTCTTCACTCAGCGATTTCTTTTTCAACGCTTTGCGTGTACCGGTCAACGATGATTTTCGTCCGGCCACTTTGTGATGAAAAGGTCGTAGTACCTGTTCAAAAGCTGCATCACCTATTTCATATGTTAGCGATGGTTTACGTTCGAACGATGGACGTTTTTCTTCAATAAATGCAGCAGCTGTTGATGTGGATGCTATTGCCATAGGGCGTGGACTACGTTTTATATCTTCAATGCTAGCACCGGGTACAGCACTCGATAATGGACGACTATTGCGTCGGTGGGGTGATGTAAGCTCAAAGTCATTGCCACTTATAGGCGGTGGATATGTGCCATCTCCAATAAAGCTTTTCGATTTCTTCGTAGCGCTTAAGGTTTCCCTGTATGTGCGTAGGCGTACACTAGCGCTATGAAGAGCTTTGGCTTGTTTTGCACTGGCGTTGGTGCCTTGAAATGCAGCAGCAGCTGCTAGTACGCCTGGACGATGAATTTGCAGTTCTTCGAGATTACTTGGCGATAAGTAAAGTGAGCGACCATGTTGTGCGCCACGTTTAAAATGATATGCTGCCGTCGCCGCTGCAGCAGCGCTATGTAATTGTATTGTGCGTGATGGATGTGCATGTGTTGCCGCAGCAGCTGCAGCAGCAGCAGCGGAAGTTGATGGTCTGCCATCAAGTTCAAGACTATGTGAACTGTGTTGCCGTGAATGTGGATGATCACGTTTTTTTATGCTGGTTGATGATGCAGGCGGATGGGTAGCACTATGCGATGTACCATCTTCAAACGAACCGGAGCTTTTACGTATCATAGCAGCACCACGTTGTGCTGGCATATCGGCACCCACATTTTCCATTTTCGTATGACTATTACTACGTGAACGTGACTCTATAAAAAGTTCATTTTCTAATGATAAATTTGTTGGTGCAAACAGTGGTGGTCGTCCATCGAGAGATTCCATAAGTTCATCGTTTAGTGATGGATGACGAATTTGTGATTCAACTACGGACTCAGGCTTAATACTTGGTCTACGAGATGGATCATTAAAAGATCGATGTGATCTGCAACCACGTCTACTAGGTGATGGAGAACGACTTGTGTCTTTAGAGGGATGGCTGGGCATAAGAAAATTTCCACGTACGGAACTTGTGCGTCTGCTGGATGCAGCTGAGGAGCCTTGTGAATTAGGACCAACTATTAAATGGTCCATACCACTGGGATCTTGTTGTGCATGAAAAGAATGAGTTTTTTTTATTTGATAACTAGAGGCAGGATGCACATCAATAGTGTCCGAACGGCGAAACATTGATTTTTTTAAAGGATGTGTAGCAGTGGCTGTATGTCGATGCGATGGCGGTAGCATATAGTCATCAATGAATTGTATTGGCGATGTGCTGCCACCAATAGCACCTACATCGTCACCAAGACTACTGCTAACTAAATAAATGTCAGGCTGTACCGGACTGACGACATGCGAAGTTGGTGAACTTGTCGAACTGGAGTGCGGATGTGCATGCTGGCGCTGACGCGCTTGTGTTGCCAAGTGCTGAAACGATAAATGTTGTTGGCGTGCTGACAGTGCTGGTGAAACGGCACCACTGCCACCACCGTGCATTTGGTGCTGATGGTGTGCGGGAAGTGCAAGTGTTTGTGGCGGTGGTGCTGAACGTATGGGAACTGGCGATAACGAACGATGTTCAATAATCATTGAATCATCAAACAACATATGCGGTGGTGAAGTACCACCAACAATACCTTGTGGTGCATAATTATCTATAGCCATTGAAACCGAACGATCAATGCTCTTCAATTTAGGCGGTTTTTTCTTTGTTGCAGGATTGTCAAATGAAGATTGAATTTTATGTTCATCGGATGTTACGTTGGGATGGCCGGCAGCAACATATTGGTGATGACCACCGCCGGCACCGCGCTCCATACGGTAGAAGTATTGATGTTGGTGTCTATTGTAATAATGTGCAATGGTGGTGCTGGTGTGGGATTACGAGCGGGAAAAGGTTATAATCTTAGCTTGTTGACACCGTTTGTAAAAAACTGAAGTGCGGTGCTTTTGTGCGTTAA
Source organism: Teleopsis dalmanni (assembly GCF_002237135.1). Classification (NCBI taxonomy): domain Eukaryota; kingdom Metazoa; phylum Arthropoda; class Insecta; order Diptera; family Diopsidae; genus Teleopsis; species Teleopsis dalmanni. The sequence goes on along the minus strand of NC_051847.1, from coordinate 25,741,367 downwards.
GTTTACGTATTTCTAATTAATTGAAAGTGTGTCAAAATGTATAAACTAAAGTGCACTTTACGGCTTTTTATACTTTTGTGCAGCAAATATACGAATACACAGATACACTCAGAATGTATTTCAAAGCAATTTAATTTTGCTATATTTTTTCTATCTTTTTGTGCAAGAGTTGGTGCGTTGTTGTTTTTTCTGTTCTATTATTTCTGGTGTTAATTTTTTAAATTAAAATTGTTTTTTTGTTTTAAATGTTTTAAATGTTCAACTTTCAGATTTTATAGTGCATTAAATCAAATAATGTGCAAATTTTGTCTAACATTTACTTATTGTCACGTGAGTTTCTTAATTTTTGTTAATTTTTTATTAATTAATCACGGCTTTTTTTTTTCTTTATTTTACAATAAAATCACAACTAGAAGAGAAGAAGCAAAAAAATGTTAGTACGAAAAATCGTTAAGTGTAAAATACTTAAGTGAAAGTGGAAAAATACGTGAAAAAATACGTGAAAAAGTGGTTAAAAAAATAAAAATATAATTTAAATTTAAAGAAGTTTGTGAAATGTTAAAAGAAGGAAAAATTAGATATGTTTTATGCAAATTGAACCAAGTTTTATATTTTGTAGTGCATTTTTTATTTTTTTTTTGAATTTTTAATAAATGTCATTTTAGTAGAGCACGTCTCTAATTGATTGATGACCAGGAACATGAGCAGCGAAAATGTAATTTATTCATGTGCAATGACAACACCTTTTGTTATTAGTTATGATGACCGTCCCGGAGCGATGAATGGATGCGAATGCTAAGCAATCGACGCTTAAGTTTAAAAGGATTTCATTTTTATTTTTTTTTAATTTTTTTAACATTTTTTTTACATTTTTTCAGTATCGAAATTTATCACTTGGTTATGTCCCTAAATGCTTGCAAACATTTTTGCATAATTTGTTGCTGTGTACATATTTGACATTTTAACAGTTGACTACCATTGCGAATTGGTGCTCAACCCCAACTTTAAGCTCTTCCTTAGCGATTTTGGGTTAATGGTTTCAAAACTGCAATAAATGGTTTGGGTAAAATATTTCAATATTTTCAGAAATATTTCTCATTTTCACAATCGTAGTGATGAAGATGATTACTTGCTTGAGTGATGTTTATAGAAGTTTCGAATGGGAATATTACTTTAATAAATTAAATCGCACTGGGTTATTCATCAGTTTTAGGATACTAAACACTTCTTACTGTGCATATTTTAGTGTAATTACTCTAAATTGTTATATTACTGGTTTCTATAAATAATTCAAATGAACATAAAATTAAATTGAATTAAAAATTATTCATTTTTCACAGCAAAGTAACAAAACAGCTTTGCGTCGGTTGGTTAAGGTGCTCTGACTCTGAGTTTTAAATTTGGCAGGACACGAGTTTGATTCCTGCTAGTTGCAGTCCCAAAAAAACTTTTTACGAACAATTAAATACAAGAACTATTTCCGAGACCATTTATTATGCATATTTGACAATACTCGAAACAGCTGTATGGTCAACTAAAAATTCAATTAATTCAAATAATATAAAATGAACTTTTGTTGTTGTAGTTTCAGTACTGTTCGAAAAATCTCTTTATTAAAAATTATATATAATTTTTCATAATTAATGAAAAATATAATTTGTACGCATAGTTATATACGCATAGTTTTAGGAATAACATTTAAAGAATAGATAACTTATATATAGATGATCAACGTTATATAATATAACGTCATTCATATTTTGAAATTGAATCGTTTAAGACTATCTTATACAAGAAGAAAAATTGTCTCAACAATCACTCCTAGCCTATTTGAACGGGGTAATTGCAAGTGAAAAACGTCTCGTTCGAGTCTTTAACCTTAACAGTGTTGCAAAACTACGTATTATTGTTTGTTAGAAAAATCTGTATTTGCGACAGAAATACAGTTTATAAATACTATATTTAGTACATTTAGTAATACAATTATAATTACTATAATTGGTATTTATAATCGTGCGAGAGTATCTGTTCTTCAGTTTTTTTTTGAAAAAAATGTGTGACAGGGAAGAACTCGTTAGGGTTTCTTATCACTAGAGTATTACAAAACTTTATGATGATTGTCGAAAAAGCACTGTATCTGCAGTAAATACAATTCGGAAAGTTTAAAAGGTTTAAAACGAATGAAATTCATGACTGCATTGCAGAAAAAGAATGATTCTTCAGTTGATCAATATTCAAATTTACGATCGATGATTTTTCTCTTTAATAGTTACTTAGTTTCAGTTAAGTTGAAAGGATATAGTAAAATATTTAAATTTTAAATTTAAATCAATTCAAAATTTCTTTAAAATATTTGTTGTGTACTAAATAAGCTTTCTTTATATATGAAGCTATGTATTCAACAATTTGGTTAATTGCTGAAATACCATATTCTTCCATAGAACGTACAATGCATCGAAGAAATCCTTATAATTTATGTAAGCATTTGTTATTCTAAGTATTTGTTTGTGGTACATGTCTTTATTCAAAAACATATACAATGCATGTTAACCATCTTCGTCGCTGCAAACTACAAAGTCAGATGTATTGTTTATCTACGCAAATAGCAACAGAAATAGAACATTTTCATTCATCTTAAGCCGCAGTAATTTCAGTATTACAAAAACGATTCATTAATGGCTTCACTTTCTGTAGAGATAAGAGCCTTTGAAGGATAACAGATGTTGTATATGAGAAATTCGATTATTGGAATTCAGATTGCATTTGAATTTCTTAGCTGTATTACTATTTCAAAGGAATTTTAAAGCTTATAAATAAAAATTTTTTATTGCAATACAAGAATTTACTATTCAAAAATTCTTCTATTAGTAAAAATAAAATTATTTAAATACTTAGAAAAAAGTACGCAATCATATTATGCAACATTATTATATATTGTTTTTAGTCATTCGATTATTGATATAAAAATATATTAAATTAATAATAATTCTAAGAAAAGTATGAAATCATGTTATGCATTTTTTTTGTACATTCTTTTTACTTATTAGATTTTTAAAATAAAAATATATTAAATAAATAATAATTATATGAAAAAGTTTCCCTGATATTGTGTGGTAATAAAATACTACAAATAATCATATAAGTAATATACACAAATGAAGGATAACGTAACGCTATAAAAATTGTAGGATTTTTATTCTATAAAAACATTACGTCTCTTACTTAAGCTTAAGTCTCTTACAGACATATTGGCATCACTATTGCAATTTATCAAATATATTATTACAAATAAAAATTATTACTTATGTTAAATTCAAGTCAAACTAAATTCTGCATAATTTTCAATGTTCATTAAAAAACTAAAAATTTAAATGAATATTGAATTAAAAGCAATCTTCTCAATGGAAATTTCAGAAAAATTTTAAATTTCCTTTTATAACAAAATTACCTACATACTTAACATATATGGGCATAACAACTCATCCGATTTCGGTCTTACATATCATATCACACGTCCATGCTTTTGAGATACATAGAAGCACAGATAGGATAAGTAACCTATAGAGCTCAAATTTTGTCTTTCTCGAAATTTTTTTTACGTCTCAATTGCCTATTTAGATCATAGTATCACTTATTGATAATAGTGATCTCTAAGTCCGATCTCTAAGCTGATATCGTTGTTGTTTTTCACATCGGTGCTAAGGGAGATGAAATCCTTGACAGATTGAAAGAATCATCCTTAGTTACAAGTTGATTTCTACTAGTAGCTGATATATTGTTTGTTTTGCCCTCATTCACCTCTAAGTCCATCTTCGGAAATTCTTTTTTAATAGCAGCAAAGGCAGCTGTAACATCATCCTTGATACGCCTAATGAAGTCGATGTCATCGATGTAAGCAAGAAGTTGGACACAATTGTGAAAAATAATGTGATTACTATGAACACTAAGCCTGTGTATCATTACTTCCACGAGGAAATTGAAAAGATCATATGATCATACAATATCTAAAGACTCGCACGGCATCCAAAGGTAAGGAGGACTTAATCCTACCTTGTCGGAGCTGCTCAATTTCATTCTAAGGAGTCCTATTAACTTTGTAGAGATACCTTATGAGACTATCGAAGATAGCTATATGATTGACAAAAAGATGATGGGTGTCGATGTTGCGTTTTTGGCCTTTTTATAAAATGTGTCGCAGCAACTATTTGGCAACTAGATTGACAGCTGTACTGATAAGACACAAACAGTGAGTTGACATCTAACTTCCACAGAGAAGCGACCAGATCAAAAGCCGCACTGATAAGACCCAAGCATTGAGTTAACATGTAACTTCAACCTTTCACACAGTACAATTGAAAGAACTTTGTACGCGCCAGGAAGTTGGATAATTCCGTGATTTTTTTTGGCGCAAATTAATTGTAAAAAATATTAACTTATAAATTTTTTAGTTTTAAATTTTAAATTTAAATAAAAATTAATTTTTTTTCCTAATTTAATTAGTGAAAATTATAAAATTATAAAACTTATGCAAACAAAATTTATTTTCACTCGGGTAAGCTATTTAAAAAATTTCGTTTTATGTTGTGTATGTTGTATATAAATATCACGCAAAAAAAAAAATGCCAAGAAAAAAGAAATAAAATTCGCTGACGAAAATAAACAAATAATAAAGAAAACCGAAGTAAACTTATAATCCACAAGGATACGCAATAAATCACAAAGTATGGCAATTTGTTTACTAATGCGTACCAATATTTGCGCGGCATGTATGTGCATGTGTATGTGTATATGTTTGCTGCTGAATATTAAAGTGAGCTTGAAAGTGACTCACACATTCTTAATTAAGCACGCATACATATGAAGAATGAAGAAATGCCACGCCATTTTAGTTGATTTTGATAACGCCCAATCTTGTTTGTGTATGTTTATTTTTTATTTGACAGACGTTAAGATTTCAACTTCATGTTCGAGCGACTACTTTAACGTCTATACAGAGCCTTTGTTGTTGTTGTTGTTTTTGTTTTCCTTATTTTTTAGTCTACTTGACTAATTTGCTTTATCATGTAGTTTAACTTGTCAACACATATACACGAGCAAACAAACTTTTGAATATGAAATTTTTAATGTGTGCTTTGATGTCATTTTGTTGTTTGTTGTGTTCTTTGTTTGTTTAGTTCTATTTTGTTTGTTTGTATTTTTTCAATTTATACAATTAAAATTCATGTGTACGAAGAAGAAGAAGAAGTGTTAATGTTAGAAGCATCAAAAGATTTAATCTTTGTTGGAACTTTTTCCATTTTAGTTGCTTAAATGCAAAACTTTAAGTTTATAAAAAGTAAGAAGTTCATTATTTGCTTGGAAAAGTTATAAAGTCTCATTTTCATTGTTTTACAAAGTATTTTTAACATAAGAATACATAGTATCCTTAATTCAGAATAACTGTTTGTTGATGCTTAAGGCCAAAGTTGACTGATAATTGTTTTTTGTATTTTTTTTTGTGATGTAATTAAGCTATAAAGTAATATTTTAATATTAATTTTATAATTTTAATATAAGTAGAATATTCGCATCCTTTTATCTTAAATGGCAAAATTTTTTGTATTTGTATTTGTAAAAAACAAAAAGTAATTAAAATGTATTTTGTTGGAGGTAAATACAACTCTGCAGTGAAGCTTTATTTAAATGGTAAAAGCGCGTGGGTAGTGATATGAATTTAGGAGTACGAATTAAGTCTTGTTATATATAGTTTTTTATAATAAATAGAATAATGCAACATATTGTTATAGTTTTCATCCTTAAATCTACATTCAATACCCTACACAGTCTTCTTTTAAAAATTTCATAAAATTCAATTTATTTGTATTTTTATTTTAAATAAAAAAAAAATCAACTTAAAATTTTCACATCTGATTTATTCTATTTCATTTAAAAAAAAAAATAATCATGAGTAGAACTTCAAATGTTCTCTTAAATTGTTAAAATGATATCAATGTATAAATCTTATTGAAAATAAATTCTTATTTGTAGTTTTTTAATGTATTCATTTTATTGATTTTAATTTCTTTTGTATAAAAAAAAGGAACTTATGCAGATGAATAAACACAACAAAAAAGAAAGAAGGAAAAAATTACAAAGTATTATACATGCGTACGAGTATATATTATATATAAAAATATATAAATAACTATTGTGATTCACTAAAGTGTTTGTTGAATAAAATTCTTTGAATTTAGATAAAACTAATTTTATATATGGGTAACTTTTTAATATAACTTATTTTTCTTTCACATAAAAAAAAAAGCTAAAAGTACCAAATAGCGGTTTTGTAAATCGTATGGCATTAAATAAAAATTTAATAAATTTAAAACTTTTTTCAGGTTAAAATTTTTTTTGGATCAAATTTTTTTTTGGATAAGATTTTTTTGGTAAAATTTTTTTTGATACATTTTTTTTTTTAATATTTTGGACGATGATAAATGCTAGAAACCCTTGCGTTAAAATTACTGTCCTTAATGGTTCTATACATCTAGTGTGATTAGCAGTTTGTCAACTATATCTCTTCAGCATTAGTTGATATTCGCTTTGTCTTCGCTTCATCTTCTTTCTTAGTCCTTCATTTCAAATACCATTTTTGTTGTAGCATTATTTTCTCTTCTCATTATATGAACAAATTAGCGAAGTCTATAATCCTAATTTTTCAAATATATCTAACATTGCATAAATTTCAAAATAAGAAACTATAAAATAAATTATATTATTTTACTGTTAATATTATATATTATCCAAATAATATAAAATATTTGAAAAGTTAAATAAATTCTATCAACAGTTTAAGACTGATAGACTGACATAAGCGAATTAAAAATCAAATAAATAAAATTTAAATTAAATAAAATTTATTTAAAAAAACAAAAAATTGAATAAAATTTTATGAAGTGAAAGTATATATGTGGCAATGCAGATATTTATCAAAACGCATTTGAAGAGGATATTAAAATGTTTACGTTTTAAGTGGCACTCAATATTTTAAGTTTAAACAAAGTTATATTCCCTTTATTTCCTTTTAATGATTTTAATTTAATAAAACTAAGACTTACTCGTAAATTGATTTTTATTTTCATTTTTAAGCTTTAAGTAATTTAACGCAATTTAATTTTTGAGTATTATTAAGTCTTTTCTTTATAAAATTATACATTCCCGTATTTTGACTTTTCCGTTCTTCGCAACGTTAAAGGCATTCGTGCGTTTCCTGTAAAAATGAAGCCAACAAGAAGAGCCTGAAGACATTCGAAGGAATATAAAACTACATCAAAAATGCTTTTATTGTAATAAAAATTTGGAAAAATTTGGAAAAACGTGTTATATTTCTAAAGTATTTCGTTTAATTTTAGTTAGAGGAAGCTCTTCCATCCTTTAAAATTCAAAAAGTTTCGATTTTAAAATTAAAGGACTAAGTTGTTTTTAAACTTTTTGAATGAATGTAGGAATTGTTTCAGAAGTAAAACATGTTAAATAAGATTACTAACGCGCAATTTATTTTGTAGATTTTGTCTTAGTTTGTAGAAGAAATCTTGTTTACACTTAGTCATTTGACTATTTTATTTATTTGCTTGAAATTACTGAGCATTTGCAGTCATTTATTTCTGCCAACCGAGCAGAAGATTGAGCTTCATTGACTTGCTTTACTATAATAATCAAATAGCAAAAATCTCTTAAGTATAATTATTAAGATTTCTAGTTTTGTAGAAGAGAATTTCAAAAATTCCTTTGTGAACTTTAATGTTATTTGCCCAGCAGTTGATTGATGCTTTTATTTGTTTTGATTTAGCTTTCGGGAAGAGAATTCTCTTCCAAACAATAAAAATTTAAATGTCTATAAGAAAGTTCTTTGTTTTAATTAATTTATTATATAAACAAAGAATACTGCTTTTCACTTTGCACTTTAGAAAAAGTCAAACAAAGTCGGTTAATTATTTTGTGGAAATATTTTTAGAAAAAAAATAAAAAACCGGATAATAGTGCAAATTTATAATTAAAAAACTTTTAACAAATATTATAGAACACTATTATTATTTGCTTTTGTATAACAATCCATGATGGGTACTTATGTTCTACGTAGAACGTAGAATATCTAAAGAAACGGATACGAGTGTGGTCAAATAGAGCACTTAAAATAAAAACAAAAGTTAAAATTTTCGATGCTAACGTGAAATACGTTTTAATGGCAGCGAAACGTTGCATTTAAAGCAAGAACCAGCTAGAAAGCTTCAAGCCTTTGTTAATAGATGTCTGTGTACTATATCTAATGTACGTTAGTAGCAAATGATTAAAAACCGATCGAGGAAGAGATAATGCGCAAGAAGTACAAATATATCGGACAGTCTCTTCGTAAAAACCATGATGGAATAGTCCATTTAGCCTTACAATGGAACCCTTAGGGAGCAAGAAGTAGAGGTCGGCCTAAAAGGACTTGGCGCAGATGCATCAACAAAGAAACCAAACAATTTTTTAATTAATTAAAATATATTGGTAGAAATCGCGATATGTCGAAATCTTATGTAGATAGACTAAGTTCGTAGTTTTACTAATAATAATAAATCCATAATGTATAGTGTTGCAAGACACATCGAGTAATGGCTTTCCAAATTCCGTTAAGTGACTACATGGAAGTCGAAAAAAGAAATTCTTCAACCACTGAAATTATTGCAATTATGATATCCTCAAGAGTATTGTCTTTCATAAGATTAGAGATAAATTAGGCACTTTCAAATGAATTTCCTTTAGAGTATAATAAAGTTCTCAGTAGAGTTTAATTGATTCTGTGTTTGTTCTATTTTCTCGATAAGCTATACTCGTATATGCTTTAAACAATCATTGACCTTTATTTTCAAGAATATTATGCAGTTGCAAACTAAGAAGCGGATCACACTCATTTTTTGTATTATTTTGTATTTTTATGTGTATTGAATGTACATAATAAAAGTATAAAATAAATAAATAATAAAAACATTTTTGTGAGCAGTTTGTATATCACAAAATTGTCCAAAGTTTAATAATATAATACAAGTATTTAGTATACTAAATTTTTGTTTCTATCAATCATAGTTTCTGAGATATTTAAAAATAAAGAAAAAGTTTACCATGTTTGAGTTCAAATTAGGAGAGGTTTTAGTAAGCCGTTTGGGCTTAAACTTCATTTATCTTATCTCAAAAACTATATTTAAAGTAAATTTAAAATAAGTATCTCTACTAGTTAACAAAATACCGAGTTCAGGTCCTATAACTTTAATTCTGTTGCACTATACGTCGGTCCATGCTTTTAATTTGACAAGTTTAAATCCCGACACTCGGATTTTAAAATTATGTGCAGACAATTAAACCTATAAAACCTATAAATACTTTTAAATACCACTGATTATGATATTTGGCGATATCCGAAATAACTGTATTTTCCGAAATAACTGTTCTAGAACCTTTCCTAACTATAAATTTCCATTCCATTATACTTATTTCTATTTTAGTTAATAAAATAAAATTACTTGCAAATGAATTCTATATAAACATTTCAATACAAGTACTATAGGTCACTAATATGTTTTTCCAGTAAAGGCTTTAATAGAGAATTAATTTTATTTTAGTCATAAATAAAATAACCACGCAATTCCTTTGATTTTTTTTTTTCATCCGAAAACACCTTTTTCTAGTTTTGATATTTGCTACAATAAATATTTTCTGTTTTAATTCAATAAAAACCGATATAATGTTTTTCAAACTGTTAAATTATTAAAAAGTTTTTTTTCTCTAATATCAAATATAATGAAAAATTTCATGCACACCATGACGTATGAGTGACATTTTAAATATTTGTAATAAAATTCATAAATTAAAAAGTACGTTTGTTTTAGGAAAGCTGAAAATGACTAATAAAAGGTATAAATACAATCTAATATTAAAATAAATAGATACATAATATTTGAAAATAAAATTAAATACTGTTTGATGGTAATAGAGGAAATTACTTTAACTGCTACAGAAAGAGGAAAGGTAGGTAACTCCGAGTAAAATTTGCAAATTATGCAGAAGGTATAGAAAAATAAAATTTAAAGCCATAAACTAGTTACTTTGAATACAACTTTACTAGCTTAAATCATATTAAGTAATAGGTAAAGGCACTTTACATACATCAGCATATGTGGATATGTGAATGGATGTAAGGATTAACACAAAATGCATATGTTAAAGCATTAGCAGTGTGTTTGCAATTAACTTAGCAGGAGTTTGTTAAAGTTGGAAACTTTCGTTAGTATAACATTTTCGTATTAAAACTTGGAAAATTTGTGGTACGATATATTCATTTATATAGTTTTTTAATGTTAAAAAATGTAGAGGAAAAACATATAAGTTTATTTGTAATGTGAGGCGTAATAAAACCTTATAAATGTAACAAACTTTAACTGAAATTCCTGCATGGACTCACATATTAGAAATAATGTATTTACATTAAAATGTCAGTTACAGAAATGCTGAAATACTCAAATGCTCAAAGTTTCATGTGCAGTGAATAGTATAATAAATTCTTAATAAAAATCATTTTCACTTATCTAAGTATTAATCTGAAATCAAAAACTTTGCTACATCATTTCTGTTTAAGAAATAAATAAAGAAAAATACTTTTTAAGCAAAATATATTTACTAACTTTGGATAAACAAAACAAAACAAAATAAAAAATAAAACAAAAAATAAAATGAGAAAAACAGTCAACTCGTAAAAATCCTATATCAATACAAAGAAAATAAAATAAATAAATAAATTCTCGACTCGTAAAATATTGATATACTTTTGTGTCCAGTTGATGGTTAACAAAATAACTATCAACTACAATATATTTAGTATACATTGAAGAATATACTAGTATGAATGTAAATATATTGCTGACCCATGATGAATATTTCGTAATATGTACGTGCAGGGTTTGATGATATTGTCTATATTAATAAAAAAAAGAAATAGTTGCTCGAGGCAAACAAATATTTTTACTTGCAATTCCAAATTATTTATTAACAAATTATTGGTATGAAAGTTAAGACAAATGCTTAAATCACAAGAATAATCAAAGTTGCAGAAAGGTTTTGTTTATTTTTAATATTTATTAAAAAAAATTTTAAATTCTTATTTTAATATTTAAATTGTTTATAAATAGTTTAAGCAGTTATATGAAAGCAAATATTACATTTAATAATTTAGCAACTTAAATTTGAAATAATCGGCAATTATTCATAAACAAATAATTGATATGAAAGTTAAAATAAAATCAAAAGAATAATCAAAGCAGAAGTTAACTTTTGTTGTATTTAAATATATATTCCAAAAATTTTTAAATTGTATTTCAATAATTAAATAATTTTTAAACAGTTCAAATGGGTATATGTGTTATTGAGAAAATAGCATAGTTTTAACTCAATTTTAAAAAATTTTAATGTTTTTGTTGTAGTTCACAACTGTACGAAAAACCTCTTTATAAAATATTCCAGTTTCTATTAAATATAATTGTTCATACCGTCAGAAAAATTTGACGTTAAATTACAACTTATATTCACAAAATATTGGTCTCGCCCGAGCTACTCGTGGAGTAACATTAGTATGACATTAGCATGAATATATAAATCATACAACAAATAATGCCTCTATAAACAGAAAAGTATTGAAATTTGAGAACTAATAATAAAAATATTGGTTTATGATTCCGTTCTAATATAAACACAGCAAGTGAACACAGTTAATAAAACTTTCACAGTAAATTAACAAAACTTCAGAAAAATGTGCGAACATAAAAGTCAAGTAAGGCTTTGCGTCAGTTTGTTAAACAGCGCTGACTCTGAGCTTCAAACTTGGCAGGGCACGAGTTTGATTCCTGCTACTTGCAGTCTCAAAAAAAAAATTATTTGCAAATAATTAAATTAATCAGCCAAAAATAACAATTATTTCCAAGACCACTGATTATGGGTATTTGGCAATACTCGAAACAGCTGTATGGTCAGCCAAAAATTTATTTAATTAAAATAATATAAAATGATTTTTTGTTGTTGAAATTCAGTAGTGTTTGAAAAACCTCTTTAAAAAATTTTAATTTAAAATAAATACTACAAAACTGAAAAAAAAATATAAGAAAATAAAAAATTTATTGTAGTTAAACTGTGACGACTTTAACATATTCAATTTTTAGTTACAAAAAAAAATATTTTACTGGTATATTAAAAATTCTTAAAAAAATTTTATTTTAACATTGTTTGCTTTTAAAATTTTGTACGAAAAGTAAAAAATAAAAATTTATATAAATAACTTACTTATATGTTTATCATACAAAAACATAGCTGATTTTTTTCATAAATATATTACTTAATATTTTTTTTTTCAAATACACCATAAAACTGTTAGAATTTTTTTTCTTTTACATATGTATCCCTAACATTGTCCTCAGTAACAAATTTGAAGTCTTTTCATTTAATTTGGTTTATTTTATGTATTATTTTGACATAAAAGTGGTTTTAATAATCAGTGGATATGCCAAGAAAAAAAAAATCAAAGATTTGCACTACAATATTTGGCTACATAAAAAGGGGTTCATAAATTTTAATATGTGCACATCTTTTGTTTATCTTAGCTTCTTTTTTGGTGCAGGGAATGTCTTCCCTCGTAAATGTTTGGCTTTTTGGTGCTTTACTTGGCTTTATTGTGTTTACTTCAATTTGGACGCACATAAATTTGCTTGGCTATTTTTTGCTGGTTCTGCTCTTGAGATGGTTAAGTAAATGGCTTTTAAAGTAAAAGTTTTGTAAGATTTCCTTTCGGCAGATATGAGTGTACAAGTGATGTATGGTCATGTGTAAATACATTTATACAAATATATACTATATGGTTTCTTCGAGTTTGTATCACTTTATGTGTGGTGCTGCGTAGTGTGGTTAAGTCATATGGACTCTTTGGGTAAGTTTCTCAAATTTTAAATATATTTAAATACATGCGAAGTTAGTTTAATAAGTTTTTATAAGTTTATTGCAAAATGGTAGTTAAAGTAATTATATTGTTTTATTGAATAAATTAAATATAATGAAAACAATTTATGAAATTAGCATTTATATAAAAATTAATTCAAAAACTGTAGTTAAAGATTTGCATTCCAAAAACTATTTTTATTTTATGGCACAGATTAGACAGAAGTAAAACGAAAAATTGTATGCGCCTCAACGAATCTGCTTTTCGTGTACTTATTGAAGTACTAACGAGACATTATGCCATTGTACCATTACTTCAACGGCGAGTTTACTGTCCTTAGAAGAAAACAGCTGCACTCGTAAGTGTAACTTGCATCTAACTGGTAACTTTAGGGCACCACGAGCAATTATTCCCACTTCTCTCCGTATAGAAGTGCTGACAGTTGTGCCAGATTGCGTTCTCCAAGCTAATAGGGAAAAGTTCGGTTTGGAGACCCATTGCAAGACAACAAATAAATAACAAAAAATATAGAACAAAACTTAGGCCATCGAAATTAACTATTGATATAGTTTAGCGAATTAGTATCCATTGGCTTCGTTGGCTTTTCCATGTTGCGAGAATGGACGCAGATGCTTCAGAGAAAAAGATATATGAAGCTATAGTTGAAAAAAGAAGATGTAAAGATAGACCGTGATAAACTCTTCATGCTTTTTTGTTTCCAGTTATAAAATAATTTAGTATTAAAAGGAAAAAGTGATGAAGATAATAATATAGCTGATAAACTTATGCAAATAGGAATCCGAAAATACTTTTTATTATTATTGTTTTTTAATACGAAAAAATACCAAAGAAATGGACATCAAACACCTATGCTGTCGTATTCGATGGTCGCCTAGAAATGGTAGTGACACAGGAAAACATCAAGAAACTCCACAAAATAGTTTTGGCAATCCGTCTTATACATTAAATTATTGGTGTATTATAAAAATTGTTATTGACTCGTGCCTTGATTTTATTCTCGAAATATAGCTTACAAAAACTAATTTTTTTTAAAAACAGTTCAAATATTTGTGTATATTTAACAGTTGATCAATTAACTTGTATAAAAATACATTAAAATATTAATGTAAAATTCGTCAGAGTTCTTTCTTTATTTTTATACCTTTTATACCTCTCTCCTTATACCATTTATAATCAATGAATGAATTTAAGAATTTTTCATATTTTCATAAGATTATTACTTCTTTTTTCTAATATTAAGTACTTATAACTAAATTAACTATATTACAATCGCATACATATCACATACAATAACTACTTATAATTAGTTTGAAATGTTCTTTTTAGTTATTTTGGAGTTCAATATTATATAAATATTTTATAAAATTTTTTTTGAAGTATCTTTAATTTATTATTAACAAATATAGCAGCCCTCGATTTTCTGCAAGTAAAAATTTGCATACATAACATACTATGGCAAGACAATGCTGTCAATGATATGGTATTTCTGAAGAAGGTTCACACATTTTCATATGCTTAACTCTTCTCTTACTCTTCTCAAGGTTTCTTAAAAAAGATTTATTCACAAATTGAAATCATAAAAATAAAAACATTTGGCTTTTATGGAAGCTGGTCTCATATACCACAAATAATAAAAAAAAATTGGTATGGTTTCTTTCGAATAAAAACTATACATTAAGTTATATAAAAAACTTCAGTAGAAAATGTGCTCAAAATGTTATATAAGTAACATAACTACTATACACTACACATATTTTCATGACATTATCCTGTAGTTTGTCAGCTTAAGCGTTAAGTCTAAAAAAAGGCTTTTCTCTTGATGAAAGTGTAGTGATTTCAAGCAAAATTTCGCTACTTCGTTTTATCAATACGAGTATAAAATTTGGTCCTGGTATATTTTTGTGGTTTAAGGCACTGTTTGGTGCCTTGAAAATAATGCAAATATGAAAATAAGTGGCAAAAAACATAAAATAAAAAAATCCTCGTAAGGATACGTCAGTTTTTGCACATACATATAAATACATCGTAGTGATGTCAGATGTGAGACACAGCATGACACAAATTGAGTTCTAACACACATGGCGAAAGATACAAATAGAAATTGTCACGTTATGTCGTGCTCTGTGCTTATTGCAATGGAAAAGTGAGTAAAGTCAAAGAGGGAACAAGCTTTATCTAAAAAACGAAAGCTGAGATAAAAGATGTGATTAGCGACTACAGCAAAAGACAATACATGCACAATCTCACAATATTACAAAATATTCGAAGAAGTTGGTAACGCCTGTTTCTAGGTTAAGTTAAATTGTACCGGTGATCCACAAGGTTTAACTTAGGTCCATTGGTATAAAATCTAATGTTAATTTCTTCTTGCCGGGAGTGACGCGTCTTTATGACGAAAAGAAACTATTTTAAAGTTAGACGGATTCGAATAGCAAAGAGATGACGAGGACAACACTTTTATTGAATTTATTGATTGCAGTCCAAACAAATTATATAATTAAGAAATACGAATATTTCCTAAGACCACTGATGATGAGTACGTGGCAATACACGAAACAGCGTTGTATGGTCAGTCAAATTTCAATAAATTAAATAAAATTTTTGTTCTTGTCTTCTCTTTGCTATTCGAATCCATCTAAATAATATAAAATATAAACTTGATTATAGTTAGATTAGTTTGAGCTATGATTATAACAATTAAACTCAACAATTCAACTAGATTGATTGGAAAATCTTGATTTAGAAAATTACTTCTTTATTTAATTCAAATTTTATTCAATTCAATTCAAAGAAAATTGAAGTTAATTTTGTTTATCTGCACCTTCTAAACAGACGATGTTCGTGCGTCCATATGTTTGAGACTTCTACCTTTAGGCCGGTTTTTCAGCTTTGGTATATGGACTGTATCTCATTCGTAGCATTATATTACAACAAGCTTTGACACATAAGGCTGCTACTCTAATCTAACCTGATCTTATTCGTCTTTTCTAGCAAAATTGCTAATTTGAGCTAACAAAAACGAGTAAAAGTGCTAGCTAACAGCACTAAATAATGGCAATATACAAAACAATATCACACATTGCTTGAAAATTCTAAAAAATATCTTTGTTTAAACCATTCAACTCACTCTTCTCACAAAAACATTTATTTTAAAAAATTAAATCATAAGTGGTTTAGTTTTACGTGATATCTATTTAAATGCTATATAACGTTAATACAATACAATGTGATAAAAATTTTTTTATTTTGCTCTACTGTATGTATCTGTAAATTATTTCAATTAAGTATATTTGAGAAATGAGCAAATGCGGATACATTTCAAAGGAGACATATAGACAATTCGAATTACTGTAGGTATCATGTTGCAATGTAATATTGCTTGGGTTTCATTTCAGTATTAAAAAAGGCACGTAAGTTGATAAAAAAGATATTTGCAAAAAAATAAGAAAAAGATATATATTCAATTTATTAGAAATTCTAACTCATACCGAATCTATTGATTTAAAGCTTTTAAGTTTAATATGAACAATAAATAAATTTTCATAAAAATTAAATCTTATACGAAGAAATTAAAATAAAAAATGTACTTAAATAATATAATTATTGATTAATATTATTTTTCTTATTTTCATAATGACTTCCTTCAAAAACAAACTAAATAAAATGTGCATTTCGCGTATTGTTGACAGTAAAAGTAGTTTAAAAAGTAAAGTTTTCAAGGATAATTAAAAACTAATTTAGCAATACACTTCCTTTGAATAAAATTTCAAATAATTATTAATACTTTAACTCAGTTCTGTTCTTTGCAGTTGTTGATATTTTCTACTTTCCTGCAGGAAGTAAAATAATCAAGTTGTAAGCCAACTTTGTTTGTATTTTTTATTTCTTACAAAAAGTTGCAATATTGAGTTACGAGAAAAACATACAAAGTATCTAGAAGCTAAATCAGTGTAGAGTGAATTAATTTTAAATGGATTTAATAAAACTACCAACTATGAGTAGTACGACTATATATAGTATATGCACTTGCAGCCTGGTTCACTTTTTCTAGTACTTAGCTTCCTGCAGGATATGCTTTTGTTAAATGTAATTACAGGGCAATACTTTTTGCTTGATTGATAAATTGGATTAAGTTTAGCAGCTGCAAAATTGAATTTTTGATTCACAAGTTGAACGCTCAACTCAGCACAAAAAATTTTTATGTTATTTTCTTTTTTGTAATTTTTATTGTTGTTAAGATACTCCCTCTCAGTTCAATTGATACTTTGTTTTTGTATTGCGAAATCATGTGCCTTAAGCAATATCTCATTTACATTGACAGTATCTTTACTTTAATACTTGTTACAAACATTTTGTGAGAAATTTTCTTTTATATATTATATAGAATATAAATAATAAATGTTAAATAAATATAACATTTTATATAAAATGTATATTATGAGTTTTATAACATTGGAATAAATTTTCACATAATAATAAAGCAAAATTAATGATATATATCTTCTTCAGTAAGTCTGATAATAAGTTGTTTTCTAAAAATGCTATTTGTAATATTACGAAATCAAAAAGATATCACAAAACACTTTTTGAAAGAATTGCTAATTTCAAGTATGAAAGGGAATAAGTTTACAGCGTACTAAAATTTTAATAGCCTACACTTAACATACTTATTTAACTTCGTTATTACAGCATTTCTACTATACCGTAAATAAGTATTTCATATCCAGTTACATAATCAAATTATACACGTATTTAAAAACAAAGGTAATTACCGGGAACTATTTTGATTTAGCGATACGTATAAATATTTGCAGATCCGGTTTCCACGCCACTGTATGTATTATTGACATCGAATGCTTTCGAATAGCGAACCTCTCGTGCTCTATTTATATAGAGCAATTTGTAAACAAAAAAAAGTGGGGCGAGAGGAAAAACATAGTGTGGAGATAATCCTAAGTAAATATTGTTACTGTTAGACTAACGGCAGTTATGATTGGTTTCCAGTCTATGGATAAGTAGACGGCAAAAACTAAAACATCTCATAATATTTAGTGTCACAGCTGCAATCTGTTAGAACCAAAATCAATCACTTTTCAATAATTTTGGGAAGCTAGTGAAAACTAACACTGACGAACTACAGAAATTGTTGAACTGTATGGTGTAGATTCAACTACACTTCTTACGCATACTCGTATAACTAATTAAGTAGTTGGTATTAGGATGTTGCATCAATTCTATTGAAACTGCAGATTGAACTCAAGGGCTATGTTAGTATTTTAAATAAACATATTTAAAAAAAATTGAACAAACAAGATGTTGATGTGACCATACTACATCAGAGTATATGTATATTTTATAAAGCGTATAGTTTTTTTAGTCGATATTTTTTCAGTGTAGAATTTTTTAAGCATTTGATAATTTGTCAGTTCATATAATCAAATTTGGAGTAAAGAAAACTCAAAGACCATACCTCAATATTGTAAAGCAAATGTTTTGTCAGCTCCACACATTGTAAAGAAACCCCACAACAAATACTTAAAAACTAGATTGAAGTGTAATCTTACAAATTTAAAAAACGATAAGATTTTACTGATTGTCTAAAAAATGGCTGAGAAACACTTCATTTAGCTCGCACAGTCGTCTTTACAGTCATCCGTTTAATTACTTGATATAAATATAAAAAACTATATTAAAAGTTAAAATCAAAAGAAAATTGTACCAAAATGTAGGTGCGATCAACAGAGTTCTTCTTTGTAAACAGATGAAGATTCCACTAGTTCAGATTTGAGCAGGGTGTGATTCTTTCATTGACCGTCTTAGAGTCATAGCTTATTGCAGGCGGCTATAATGAAAATTCGATATGAATTCCTAACATATA
The DNA here is from genome assembly GCF_002237135.1 of Teleopsis dalmanni. NCBI lineage: Eukaryota > Metazoa > Arthropoda > Insecta > Diptera > Diopsidae > Teleopsis > Teleopsis dalmanni. The sequence goes on along the minus strand of NC_051847.1, from coordinate 25,722,474 downwards.
ATTGATTTTTAGCATTTTTTCTACAGGTTTGTAAAAGTTTAAATTCATTTAAAATACTATATGTATAAATATATAATATAATATTTATATATTATGTATTTATAATATAATATATAAATGTATATATTCTACAAATGTGATCAGTACGTGGCTAATGCTGACGACATTGACATCATTGGGTGTCATGGTTACCTTTGCTGCTAACCAAAAGGAGTTTGTTAAAATAGGCTTAGTGGTGAATAGGAACAAAATAAAGTCTATCTCGGCTAATGGTAGAACTGTGCGTCGCTCGGATGCCGGACTAGTAGCTAGCGACTATATATGCGACTCTATTATGAAAAAGTTCAGAAGCTCTGTATTAACTCAATAATGTCCAACTGAAAAAATTGTTGTTACGAAAAATTCATTGTAATTTTGAATACGTAATTCACAGTTACCTTGTATTGTAAATTCATTTGTTTTAGATATTTATAATAAATTTATTTTTTATTGTTTTAAATACTACAAAAAATTTAATTAAAATATTTTTTACTTAAATTTTAAATTTGAACTATTTTTTTATTGTATTATATATTTATATTTTCCATTATTTTTATAAAGTTATTGCAACTGATGTGAGAAGGTAATATTACGTTTTATTAATAACATTATGTATTCGAAAAATGGCATTGATCCCAATTCATTAAAATTTATACGTAAAAATCAATCATAAAATATACATTTTAATTGGCATAATTCTGAAAGTTCTTTAATTAGCTCAACGAAGGATACTTTATTTATTGATTTACTTTGTATACACTCTCTTCACTCTTCACTTATAAATAAAAAAGAGGGGACGTAAGGAAGTATATATTTTATGTAGCAGGTGCACCTTACAAATAATTTTCTTGCTCTGTGAAAAATAAGGTTAATTAATTTTATGTTAAAACCACAAAAGAACAAATTAATCTTCAGCAATATTAAAAGAGCAAATGAAACAACAACAACACAGCAGCAACAATAACAGTAAATATAACAGCATCGAGAACAACAACATTAAAAGTAACAGTAACAGTAATCGTAGCATCAGTGGAAATGTAAGACTATACTTAGGCTTAGTTTTGCTATTTTAATTAAAAACAAATCGGTATTTATGGAATGACATAATGATGTATTGTGTATTTGTTACGCATTAACAAACTTCTCGGATAAAAAAAAATAATAATATTATTAAGACTAGGCAATAAATTTTATCCGTAGGCATATTATGCAAATGATATAACCATAAATTAGTTTTGTATTAATAAATTATTAATTAATTATTAGTACTCAAATCCGAATATTATGTTATTTTGAACATTTACTTTTATTAATTGCTTTATGTTTTTAATCCATGAGGTATAAACTTTAGAAATATTTCGTTTGAAGATTGTTAAAGTTATTTGAACTTCATATCATAGACCACAAAATATTAGATTGATTACGAGAAACCTATTAATTTCTTAAACCACTTAAAGGTTTATAACAAAATCGAATCACATCAGATTGCTTAATCCTATAAGTTTTCTAATGAACTTAAGGGTGATATTATGTTTTGTTAATAAAGCTCATGACCAAATCGAATAACATTTTTCTACAAATAATTGTATTATTTAAAACCGATATATGTCAATAAGCCCATGAAAGTAATAAACTTCAAATTGTAAATCTTGAAGAAGAAGCACTTATAAGCCATTTAAGTATTTTGCATTTGTTAAAAATGTTCGACGCATAAATTTCAAGCAAATAAAGCATCTAACATGTCCGCTGCTCACGTCAGCCTCCAGCGCCTATTAAACTGTCAACAGTTACAAATGCTGAAAATGTCGTAATTAAATTCATGACCATACCACATGTAGGATGTTAGCGCTCGGCTAACGGCTGCTATGTTGTTCAGGCAAAGTACCTAAAGCTACGCAAGCAATGATAAGTGTTGTGCAAAATTCACACACTGTGGGCACAGTGTGTACGAAACGTCATGCATAAAAACATCAACTCACACAAACAAAGAAAGGCAAAATTAAATAAACATGCAAGTGAATTGCTTCTCAAATGTATGCGAACTAGTATAACCGTACGTTATTTTTTTTCTTCACTTGCTCAGTACAAACACACAGTAACAAACGAGCCGGCAGACTAGGTAGGTAGTCAGCACGATGAATAGTGAATAGGGCACGAGCGAATGAGCGCTCGGGAGGAGTGAGTATTCTATGTGGTGCATTTAAAACGAATTAGTATAAGCCACAATTACATTAATTCCTATTTATTTAGTTTACTGCCTTATTTTTTCATTTGGCATTTTTATTTTCTGCCATTATAATTGTTGCTGTAACAGAAAATGACTACCATATATGTGTGTCCTTTTTGTTTTGTGTGTGTGCGTGCAAGCGTAAACAATTTATGTGCAAATTGTCATGTTACAAATTACATAAGAATTTGTTGGGTATTTTTCTAGTTGATTTTATTAAGAAAAAAAAAAAAACAATTTGTGGGTTTATATCTTTGCAGATAATTCTCAAATGGGTCAAGGTACATACATAAATACTTAAATTGGATTTTTTTAAGTTTTCTGAAATATTTAAGCAAATTACATTAAAATTTCCTATTTCTAAAAATTTCAAAAAAAAAGGAAGCTTAAAAATGTAATAAATTATTTTTAAAGAAAAAACTTATATAAACTTTTTAAGCAATCAAATTAAATTGAGAAATTGCGGTTCAAATGGATTATGTCCCTAACAGTTTAATGCTATTAAAAACCCGTACCAAAAAAGGATATACATACATATATAGAGTTAAATTGTTAGATTAGCTAGGTAGGTTAACTTGGTTGGTATCAAATTTCAATGCATAGACCTGTGGATGTATACCGATAACAGTTCGAGACATGGGTAATTGAATGATATCCCTTTTAAGCGACACGACACTTTGTTGCTTGCCAGTGGAGATTATTTGGTCCCAAAATCTCAACTAAGAAATTCAATAACATTGTATTTGCATACATTTAGGCGCTATAAAATATATACTATAGCGGTTAACTATTGGTTAGCTATAAAAAGTGTTTCTAATAAAGTGGCGGAAGAGTGAAAGGTGATTTGATTCCACGGTACAAAAAACAAAAAACTTTTATAAGAGGGAGATGTTTTTATTCATTATTATACATAAGATTTTAGTTCAATAATTATCGTTCAAATTAATATCTAATAGATCTCTGTACTTAATTGGGTTAAAGAATTATAATAGTTTAAAATTGACATTTTTTTTTTATTTTTTCGAAAAATTTTTGGTAACGTTAATAAAAACTGAAAAAGCAAAAACTCGAGTGTTTAAACAGCTTAAACAGCTGGACGAAAGGAATATGATTCGAAAAATTTGCCAAAATATTAAATCATCGACAATTGTTTATTAACTCGGAAACATTTCCTAAAAAATTAAAATGATAATCCGGTGATAAATGTTCAGAACAGGCTTAATGTTTGGAGATATCATTTTTCGAACTTACTAAGTGGCGTTAGTAGTAATGTGACTAAAAGCGAAGCTGTATTTTCAATCGTTGACAATTGAATTCTTATTTTGTCTCACGACTTTAATTAAGTCAAAAGAGCTACAACGTGGCTTAAAAATCATAAATTTGCATTCACTGGTGTGATTTAGGTTAGGTTAAGTAAGGTTATACCAGCGATCCGAAGCATTTACTTAGGCCCGCTAAGTTACTTGCGACCTGAGTAAAACTCAGAAGTTTTAAAACTACCTGGAACTTTCATCACAGAACCCTCCTTTAGAGGGAGGTCTTGGAGTTGGACAAGTTCCTCAAAACAGGACAGTAACGAAATAGTTGTGGAGAGGAGTTTCATCGTCCTTTTAACAACTGCGGCAACTCCACAACGAAACAATTTATCTTTTAGTATGATTCCGCAAATCGCTGTTTCCCGTTAACGAACTTATCACAAGAAGGAGCATGTTAGAGTTAATATATTTAGTTCATTGGGTATTTCCTTCATTCCACTCCGCTTACGATTGCATTTGTAACTATTTACGGAGATAATCACTTATGAATATATATGTCATTCTTTATCTGTAGTGTCCTACCTATCAACCATAAAGTTGGTGGTATTGCTGATTTTTATGTGCATAACTTCAATCTTATCATTATAGTTTTGAAGCCGGAATTGATATTTGCTCATTTCTTTACTTAAATTAGTAGAATATTTTTCAAACTACTTTCCTAACTGCTATAAAACCACATGCAGTAAATAAATATTTAATGCCACAATTTAAAATCAACTTTATAGCAAAACGCTTATTTGTTTTCAATTGGTTAAAAGATCAAAGGGAAGCAGAAAGCAGTTGTGTGAAAGTTTAAAATTTCGCAATAACCATGAATAAAATGGTCTGAACTTGTTATCCCAAGGCAAATATTTAGAGCAACACATGTAACATAAACAGCAGGAATAACAACAACAAAGTGCACACCTTTTTCAAATTTACATATGTCAAGCTCACGAATAGTCAAACACGTGAAAATGTGATATTCCCTTTTTGTGTATCCTGCATAGTTTACAAACATTTTGTGGGGAATAAACTTCACTTTCTTCCACTCGCACAACTACGACAGCTCTCCAGTTGCAAGTATATCAACGCTCTAAGTGGCAGAGCGTAAACCGCATAAGATGATTTTACCTTTTTTGGAAACAATTTTCCTTTCAACATCAACACAATTTATCTTATCAAACTTCACAGAAGAATTTTCGCAAGGAAACAAAAAAGGAAAAATCCGCTGTGGAAAGATAGAAAGTTGGTTTTCTAATATTCTGCGAGCATGCGAAAAGTATTTCGTAAATATTTTAGATTTATCTACACGTATTATAATTTACATAAAAATTTTATATGTGCTTGCATAGGAAAAACTACTTCTGTGTGGTAACCTGACAGAAGTCCCTTTTTATCAAGGGTCCAATTTTAATAAAATGATTTTAAAAAAGTTTTTCACACAAAAATTTTTGATGAAAATTAATAAGTACTATAGAAAACATAATGAATTGAATAAATATTTTATCACTAAAGCGACATTCGAAAATTATGGTTTTATCTTAAGTACATAAAAAATATTAAACTAATTAAAATAAGTCGTTAGGAATCAAAAGAACCTATCAAGAATTATATTCTTTCGCCCACATTAAATTCAACATAACTCTAAGCTGCAAAAATAAAGCAATACTCGTTAAATGGACAATCTTGTGCAATGGGTTACTTTAACTTTCTCCAATACACTCAAGTCTTTCCATAAGACACTGATCTGTCAGATATATCAGTAATTAAATATATCCAACAAGAGTTGTGAAGTCGTAGACGAACGCAAAACGCTAATGCGATGAAAATACTTTATTGTGGTCAATAACAAAAATACTGATATAGTCTAAAGAGATCTGACCTCGGATTCAGCACTGATTTCATAACTAGATATATACTTGTTTTCGTCTTCTTCCAGTGAAGCAAATGGACTTAACAGTTTGTATTTTAAGGTCCGTGTTTATTTCATTCATTGTGATACCGCCACATGGATTTGCCATCTCTATATTGTGTGTGCCTACTGCTATAGCATTGTTATTATCCGTTCTGACTATCAGTGATTTCGTCATTAGATGTATTTTTTAGTGAAGCAAAGTGACTTTTAAGTTCGTTTTTAATGGTTGAAGTCGGTTTCATTCCATTCCGCTCTATTTAGATTTCGTTAAGTCAAATGTGGTATAGATTTTTAAATCCAAGAATGTTGTAATGCTTATCAATAGTATTTATTTACATAGTATGGATTTTTGAATCAAACAATATTATAATGCTTATCAGTAAACTTTATTTTGATTTAAGTTAACTTATCAGACTTTTTCAAACAGTACAATAATTGATCTTTTAGGTCATTTACCCATGGTTTGTGACAGTCAGAAAATAAGCGAACTACCTTCATCTGCTGATGATTTAATAGAGTAAGTTCTAGAGTTGTGAACTGAAATTAGCCTTTATTTGAGTTCAGGGTATCTCAGGACACTTTCTAAGATTTAGGAGCATAAGCCATTTACTTCGTTCTTTGCGGTTATCAGGAAATAAGTTGAGGTTATGGTCAACGTCTATGCAATATCGAATCAAAAGATATTACACGTTTAAGTAGTTTTGATATTATTAAAGGTTAATAAGGCAGTCTATAATGATACAATAATAGATCCTATAAGCTATGGTGTGCAATTAACTTCAAGTATATTCTGAATATGAACTTTTCATTTCCTAATAATTAAAATAATTCAAAAATATCGCCCCAAATAACTTTATTTTGCAATTATGTTATTTATTATTTACCATAAGTGCATATCAGTAGAATTTCTAATAAATTCTAAATAATATTTTTAATTATTGTATCTCTCAAAAATGAACAGAATGTGCATGTGAACGTTATTTTAAAAATAATTAAATTTAAAATTTATTTGGTTTCACGAAAAAATTGCAAGACATTATACTTAGCATGATGCCTTTTATTATTGTTGAGCCACAAGTTCCACAAATAATTAATGAAAATTCGTCTCTAATGAATTATTTCCATTAGAGGAAAACAGAAGTAAAAATTATTGCGCATTTTTCCGAAATTTTATGAAAATGAGTCAGAAGAAATGTGATTCGATACTTTTGTTGTGGCGGCAGGAAATGCAAACATGTGTCAAATTAACTTTTATTACCGACAATACAGAAGCACTCATTTCTTGTAAAAAGACAAAACATATTAAAAATTGGTTGTGCTAAAGTTGACAATTCTAGACACTCTGACATGCCACACCTATTGAAGCAAGTGTAATTACAACATTAAGCTTATTTATTTGTACAACATGACAGGTTTTACCAAAAAAGCCAAAGGAGAATTTGGGAACTCAAAAGTGGGTCTCACAGCAGTTCAGGAAACTCATGTACGAGCATGTAAGTAACTCAAAGCATTAATTTGGTTTTGTTTTGAATGAAAATGAAAAGTCGTGAAAAAAAAAATTATATTTTTGGTTCTTGTACAGAGTGGAATTGTTGATTTCTAATGAGTTAGGGCAAAAAATACACAAATACCTGACAAATGAGCACGTCGGTGACGGTGATTAAATGTTGACAGCTGACGATATACAGTTTTGCAAATTTTCCAAATAGAAGCAGACAGTTGACTGTGGCAGTGGCAGTGGCAGAGCATTGGCACCATTCACACAAGCATCATTCAAATCAGAAACATCATCAACAGTTTGATGAATAAAAATATCATCAGTTCAACTGTAGGGCATTTGGTCTCTTCCACCCGCATGACATAGCCACACTCATGTAGGATACCGACCGTGCTTTAATTGCTTTGATACCGGAAAAACTAATTTGCATTGCCAAACACTAACACACACATGTATTGTCATGTGCATATAAATTCGAGTTTTAATCGGGATCCATGCATATGCAGACCCAGAAAACCATTTACAACTCATTTGCACATTCAGATACAAAACCAGTCATAAACACTCAATCTGTTTTTGTTGGTATTTTCAACTTTTTTTTTAATATCTTTGCAGTTGTTTTTGATTAGTTGTTAATTTTATTTTTTTTTGTCCTTATTTTATTTGGTATCTACACTTCTCATATGAAACACTCACTAACATAATCAAAGAGTTTGGGTTCCAATTTGTGCACCTACTCGTTCGACACTGTAGTTCCTACATATTCATTCATGAAAATAGAAGGAATAAGAATTTGAATTTCCATGTGGTTTTAAAAATCATATACCATTTACCATTTAAAAACCATATTATGAATTTATGCAGTTAAATCGTTCCACTTCATTCTTGCAGAAAAATTGATTTAATTAAAATAAACTTTATTGCAGAGTTTTAAGGTTAGTTCTGCACGTAAAGTGCACATATGAAAATTATATGTTCATTTAAATAAAAATGATTTTCAAAGATGACAATGAAAACATTAGTAACTATTACTAAGCAGCTATCTAGACAGGAATACGTGCTCTCTACACAAGCTATCGGAATGAGAGTTTGAAAGAAACGATTGACTAGTCGTTTTGTTACTGCCCAACTCTATTTAGATAGAGTCTGTTCTCTAAAGCGAGGTGCAGATTATCATTTCTGAACTCTCTCTTACTCAAATTTATTCTAGCGACCAAACTTCAACGTGCTCACGTCCAAGAGTAGATATTCAAGTAAAATTTTATTACTAAGTGCTTGTCTATACTGTATTAGGTAAAAATTCCTATGAAAGCTGTCAGCATGCGAGTATATAAAAGAAACAATTGAGCATTAGAGTTTGTTAGTAACCGGCTCTCTTCAGTTAAGAATCTAGTCTTGGTAGATTACGGTTTTAAAATAATTGGTTGGCCTGAGAACAGTCGACCCTATAAGACTACTGAATGCCAAATATTTTCAATATAGATTTTTCACATAGCAAAGTCAACCACTTGATCGTATTAGAACAGGCTTTAGACATGTGTGAGTCTCAAAACTTACTCTATTGCGTCTGCAAATATATTAATAATAAGATTCTATCTAGGACATACTTCACTTACGATACCATTATTATTACATTACTATATTCATATCGTTGACCATAAAGAATTTTATCTTCTTAGCTATTAATATATACTAACACATAATTAATTACATTTTCAATACAATTAGTTCGATAAGTAATTAATTAAGTGTCATGACAAAAATATTGAGTAAACAAAGTAGATCATAATTATGGAATTTTCTATTAACTTAAATACTACAGCAAATATGAAATCAATATAAAACATCTTATGGATTGCAATACAGAACGAGACACTTTAATTAAAACGTTTGAGTGGAAAACTTATCAAGAGAGACAACAATGATAGTACTGCCGGAAAGATACTAACAAAGGGAAAATATAATTCCAAAGTATAAATAAAAATGAAGTGGCAAAATAAAAACAGAAATTTAATTTGTGAAAGATACTATCTTATGGCATGTTATATTGAATTGTCAAGTGATTTTACTCTGAACGATTTTGAGTCCAAGCAGGGGGAATGCTCTGCACACTCAATCAGTATTACACAAATACAAAATAATATTACAAAAGTTAAAACATTATAATTGCGGACGCACATCTCAAAGAAAATTCTTAATGATTTTAATTAAATTTTAATTATAATTATTTATCATTTACGTATATTGAAATAAATATATTGTGTGTAACTAGTTGTGGTTAGTATAGATAAATAAAATGTTAGCTTACAGAAGTGACAATATGGCAAGGGCAAAAGCACAGTTGTTAGTAAAATAATCATACGCACTGTTGTTCAGCAAAAGGACAGAGAAGGTTTACATACTCCATAACTAATTATATTAAAAACACAATACAATTTTATTGAAATACTAGTAAAGATATTAGAGAAGGAATATTTTATAAAAGAAAGAAATATGTCGTACTAAAATGTTTGTATCAAAGTACATTATCAGTTTTAATAACATTAATAATAACAAATCTTAATAATATTAATATTAAATTTCTTATTTGAATATTTGATTTTATATAATATATATATAAAATCATATGTATTATCATATATATGATATATATATAATCATATATGATTATATATAATACGTACTAATAATAAAAAAAATTAATTTTAAAGGAAAATTACTGAGTTTTACAATAAATTAAACCAAATTTAAAAAAATAAAATATTTTATTGAATATTTTATTTTATTTTACTGCATAAAATCTGAAGAAGAAAGTTAAATAGTTATCTTATATTTTTTTTTCTGATTTAATATATATTATATATCAAACTATTTTAAATCTATTCATTTATACAAAACTTTGTTCGTAACTGAAAGCTCATGTCGGTGTTGGTGGTATATAATAATACATATGTATTCGAAATTTGTGATTAGCTACGCAAACTGTCGTGATTTAAATTTTATCCGCATAATCCAATTTTTTAATATTGTCTTATATTCCGGGACAATACGTATAAAATTTCAATCAAGACAATTTCAGCAGCTAATCATAGATTTCTAATATTGGCTTATATTCCGGGATACTGGGATAATATACCAGGATTAAAACAATCCAAATCACTTATTGGTACTTATAACAATAAGAGATACCAGGATTGTATGAACATATCAAAAAAAAAACTTAGAATCATCACAGGAATCCTAACAGGGCACTGTAAACTAAAACACCACCTTAAAAGACTTGGTATACTTACGGATACAAACTGTAGATTCTGTGAAAAGAATGAGGAATCGGCCACACATATGTTATACGTACTAACAGTATAACATAACAGCCCTGCGCTAATAGGCGGAATAGGCTTCTGGGAATGTATATTCTTGTGAAAGAGACAATAAAACTATGTAAAGTAGATTCTATACTACTTTTTATTGACGCAACAGGGCTTAGAGACCTACTCTAAACCCAAAATGGGGCACAATAGACACGACGATCAAAGTGACACATCCCCTAACAATAATAATAAATTCCGGGACTTGTAAAAATTGTATGAGCAAAAAAGTTTAAAATTATTAAAAGACAAATATATGAAATTTCTAATTCGCAATTGTACGATTAGAATATAAATCTGATCACCTTAGTTATTAATAAGTTCTGAGTTTATAAAATCATAGCAAACTTAAAATACGAACAGTAATAAAATAATAAAATATTATTATAAGAAATAATAAGTATTTTGTTATATTTAACCCGGATTTCTGTAAGATATTCTAAATAAGATGAATAATATTGTTGCTGTACAGAAAAGTATTGTGTACTGTTTATGAATTCCAGCTACGAAACAACCTATTGCTGTATTAGTTATAAAAACAGACATCTACTTTCAACAGATATTTTCTTTATAAAAAGTATCGGTGTTTTGGTTGTATACCCTTTCTTTGACGCCTTACTTAATGCTTCTTAACAGAAACCCTTAATTACTTAACATGATCTTTTCTTAAATAATGTTCTTAACACAAAAAAATTTTTAACATAACTTTAACATAGGTTACTTACATTACAACATAATAACTTTTTAACATTATTTATATGATAACAGATTGCATTGGATCTGTTATTATTTATCAAAAGGGATACAAATACTACTATTTCTGAGAACCATACGTTATCTACTTGGTTTAGTAGCACCATAATAATAATAAAAGGTATTCGTGAAAATTGCCCAACAGCCGGTACTGCGGCCAGAAGAGACCTATTGTACCAGTTTCACTATTGATTAAACAAAGCCCCTTAAAGCTTTGTGAATAAAGTCTAGAACTAAATCTAGAGAAGAGTTCTTAATCTGTTCTGGTGACAGAAATTCCTTATGAAACAGGTTTCTTCTGTGCGTTATTAAAGCTGGACAGTCACAAAGAATGTGCATGGTTGTTTCCTCATCTTCGAGGCATAATCTGCATTCAGAGTTAGCAGATAATTGTAGTTTATGAAGGTGATATTTCAGACCATAATGACCTGTAATGAAACCCGTTATCATCCTTAAATTACATTTTGAGAATTTAAGAATGTTTTTGTAGGAGTAAGGTGTTATCAGTGCTTTGCTTTGTCTGAGTCCTGGAAAGTTTACCCAGTACTCTAGCCGCATATGATTTTCCATTTCCTTGATAATCTGTTTTGTACTAGCCCAGTTTATTCCACAAAAGGGTTGAGGGCCTATAAAAGCAGTTTTTGATGCAGTTCTGGCAAGCTCATCAGCTTTTTCATTTCCCAAAACTCCTCTGTGGCCCGGAACCCAGTTAGTAGCACCATAGGTTTATTTTAAATAATAGTAGCTGCTACTGTATTACAATATTTTTTTGGCTGCTACTGTTAACTTACTTGAGATTATTTGAATTACCTGAATCTCAAGTAACTAACGAATTGATCTAACGAAGTCAGTGGAAACATACTATAAGACTTATGTTTAGAAACTTATTTTAATCTACTAATCTACTTTTAAGACTTATGTTTAGAAACTTATTTTGATATCATTAAAAAGCAAAACTAATTAAATAAGCAGAATTAAGTTAAATTATGCGATTAATTTTGTACATAACTTAATATGACTGTCGTACTTGAACAAATAAGTACTAATTTAATATATTTCAAATTACTTACTGAATACATAAAAAGGCAAATTTAATTTGTTAAAGTAGCAGCCAGTAAAACATGGAATCCATACATTTTTTTTAAAAATAATTAAATTAAAATGCTCAGTTTAACAATTTATATGTTATGTAAATGTGTTATCATTAAATTAAACACAGAAAATACTTTTCAAAATATTTCTTTCTATTTTTTTTTTGTATTTAAAACAATTTTTTTTCAATAATAAAAAATAAAATCATGCCATTCATATGAGAGTACAAAGTTTTTTGTACGAATCTGAAATGCATAAATACCAAAAATCGCATTGCATTGTGGAAATCAGCGCAGTTGGTTTGCTTATCAAAATAGCATTGAAATGAAATCGATTGGAATTATTATATTATATATCAATTGAAATCTGTGCGATGATATTTTGCAAGAACTGGGCGTTGATACTTAAATTCGCATTGCCAACAAAATTCCAATTTCTTTTTTTGTGTAATATAATTCCACTACGAATTGTTATGGATACCAAGAAGGATGCCTTTCAAACATATAGTAATAGCATAATGCACTGTGTGGAATGAAGCACTCATGTGCATGAAATATATGAAAGTAGCTACGAAATATGTAAATACGTTCGAATTTTTTTTATATTTTATACAAAAATGTATTTCTAATATTTTGTTTCTAGAATTTTCCTAAAGGATTAAATTCAACTTTAATGGAAGCTGCCATATTTTCGTAGTCAGCTTAACTCTTTACGATGTGCAATGCTTTGGATGTTGAGATGCTTTTAGTTTTGAAATGAAACGTGTAAAATAAATACGTGTTCATTATAAATAAAGTGAACAAATAAGATTTAAATTTCATTCTTACTGTTACTCGTTACTCGTTACTTGTATTCAACTTCGTTCAACAACGCATATTTCACTTTTAAGCTACTTTGCTGACGCTTTTCTCTTTTTCGGCTGTAGGTAAATAAGCTGGTGAAAACTAATGTCCCCGTACTTAAAGGACAACACTCGATATTACAATTTGATTCAGTAAGTATTGCTCAATATTCTGAACAGAGTGGGATAACATAACATTTTATATAGATCTTATAGAGACATTTGACAATGTTAGTACTTTGTTCATACATAGTACTTTTTTATAAACTTAAAGAAGATGCTATCATAAAGATACTCCAATATCCTTAAAATTATGCAAAAAAAAAAAAATTGAATTTGAAACTATAATAATGCCATTTCAGAAATAAGGGCTACCCATATAATACTAGGGTATATATATAATACTATATAATACTATATAAGCGGGCACAAAAAAGAATATATAATCTTAAATGGCTAGTAAACTTTGACATAGTCAAGAGTAGATTTGATAATTAATAATAATAAGTAATAATTAAAAATTATTTCATAATAATTTTTAACAATCCTTTTATTAAGAGTGTTTGACTATTTCGTTTTCTTGCTTAATTAATTTTTATTTATATTTTTAATTATATCTTTCAATATTAAATATTTCTCTCGATATTATAGAAGTAACAAAACGAAACAAGTAAAATAGTTTAAAAAAAAAAATAATAATAATTTTTTGACAATTTTTTCCGGCAATTGTGTACTTTTTCCTAACAAGTCATAAAGGTACGTGTGAAATGCACTTGGTTGATTAAATATCTTACTTCTCTGTTTTATATCAAAAAATTGAAGGAATCTCATATTGTTCGTGTTTCTCATAAAGCAACAAAAAAAAAAAAATAAGAAATACGAGAAACATTGCTAATGGTAGAAATGAAAATCCTTGTATGCAGCATACGAGTGCTGCACCAGAAGAATGCCAAATCCTGACATGCAATCGAACTAAGCATGTACACGACAATATGTCAAAATGTAAGAAACATTGACTGCTTCGGTAACAAATTCTAAGAAGGAATATGAAAGCACCAAAATATGCTATAATGAAATATTTTTACTTCGTTGGTACCTTTGACTCTGAGCATATTTTTCATCTAGTTTTTCAAAGTCAGATTATGCTGAAGTATAAAAAAATTGAAAAATATCTCAGTTTCAATGGATGTACATATCAACTTATGGTTATTCTATATAACTACATGTATGTAAGTATTTGTTGTATTTATTAAATAGAAAATATATACAAAATGTTAGTTTAAATATATTGCATGCAGTTTTTTTTTGTTCTAAGGATATTATTCATATCCAATCAGGTGACACTGTATCGAATGCAATATGTTATAGAAGGACTAATAGTATTCACAATCTTATTAATAGTATGATAAGCTTGTAACCAGCTTGTCAAAATATTTGTAATGGAGTGAAGGAGATATCAAAAACTATTCAAGTATTATATATATATTTTTGATCAATTCGTCTATTGTTTGTCTATTGTTTGTCTATTACACATATTGATATCTATATATATGTCTATATGTAGACATAGTTTTTGAAAATATGGCTTTTCGAAGCGACACATTTTCTTTTATAATATTATTGAGTTTTTTAGTATTTAGTGGAAGATCTAAATTTATTAAACAGCGGAACTGTTCCGCTAAAAAAAAAATTGAGTCAACTTAAATAGTGAAGGCAAGTTTTAAAACATGGATTAATGCGTATCACTTCCACCGACTTTAGCTTTTGATTACCTGCGATATATACCTTTGATACAGATTTTTAAATTCATTAGGAACTCTTAGTAAAAATTATACTTTTTTTTATTGCTTTATAGTTTATTACAGCTGCTCTAAAATGTTAAGTACTTCGATAAAAGATTGGTGGTTATAAAATCAATTGAAATCAGTATTTAATTAAATACTAGCTTAATATAATGTATATGTCTATTTAATTTCGATTTTGCTGATTTAAACTTTTAATCGTCCTAAACGTCCAAACTCAATCGTCGTATCGTCCATCAAATAATCGTCCAATTTCATCCAATCTTCCATGTTACTGTGTTGCTGTTTAAAATAGTACTTTTTGTAAGTTTCACTACTAAACCATTGCAGAATCGCCACATAGAATTCAAGATCGGTGGTGGTATTTGAAAAATGTTTTTTACTAACATACTATACAGTATATTAAATATTTAATTATAATAAATTGATTAGTTTTAATATATTCTAACAAAGCCATGATGTTAGTAGCATCGTTTAATTTTTAATAACATTAACTGTCGCTTTTTTTTGATGTTTTAAAGGAAAGAATAAAATGAATATGAAAAGCTTCATATGAGTTATATATATTTTATTTCATAAATAAACAAATTCTTAACACTGAAATCTAATTTAAATACGAATATTGCAATTCTTTGCCAACAGAAGTGAACACAACTGAAACTATGTAAATGCGAATGGAGTCACGGACCCTTCAACATCCATGCACCTTCAGGTGTGCATTTGAATGCGTTTGCTGTGTCCTCATTTGTTTTAGGATAATTTTTCCTGCTGCTGCATAAAGCTTGCAAATTTTAAGGACAAAATAAAAAAGTTCACAAAAATCGAGCAAGTAAATAAATAAATATTTGCATGAATTATGCTGGCATTTGCTTATTTTCACGTTTCACATGAAACTTGGTCGCCTGCAGTTGCAGTTTCGAGTTTATTTATTTATGTTTGCAATTTATTTTTTTTATTAAATTAATTTTGCAGCTTCCACAAAGTGTTACTGTTTAAATTTAATGACTTTAACAGGTTTTTATAAAAATATTTTCATATCATATTATTTCATATTATTTTCGGGAAAGTTTTTATGTGCTTTCTTTTTTTGCAACAATTTGATATTTGAATAACTCATTAAGGACATAAGTGCATTTCACTGCTTTTAACAGTTATTGGGAAATATAAGCAAATTGTTTGTTTTTTGCAAATATTTTTTTCTTTTTGGGTTTTAATATAATGACCATGAAGCGATATTGACAATCGCTTGAGATTGATTTCACTTTTTACTGCATATTATGAGAGTTGTTTCCTAACTTCCTAACTTTTGTAATTGAAGTTTAACAATTAATAAATAAATTTGTTTAGTTTAAATACACAACTAAGCTTCGTTATTGTCAATATTAAAGATATTTTTTTATTATTTATGTATATAAACTGAGTTGCCATTGCATACACTAGAGAAATCTGATGATCTGCTATACAATAGATATAAGTACCTGTTATCAAACTTATTACGTGAACAAAAGTACGTAATATTAAACTTAATAACTGGTCAAGAATTAGCAACATTAAATTTAATCGACAATCTTCAAATCTTGGCTACAATCTGACTGACTAATTTTAGTATTGGGAGTTATGTTATACTAAAATTGAGCGTAGTACAATAGAACTTTCGATCGAATGAAGATTCTGGCTAACTGAATTGCCATAGTAGATACTAGACAAATCTAATGATGTGATATAAAATAATCGAAAGTAGGTACTATCAAAGGTTAAATCTTTGAAAGTCAATTCAAACTGACATTATTCAAATCTTGAGCTTAATCTGATTGTAACAAATTAGTGTTGGGCTGGTTTATATATACTATTGCAGGGTAGCAATTTTCATTACAGTAAGTATTTATTGTTTAGTAAATCTTGCTAAAGACTTTAAGAAGCTTAATTTAATAAATAATACGTGAATTGTTTTATTATATATGACAGATATATTTATAGATCGATATCCAGAAAGCGTAAAAGCCAAATGTTAGCAATATTTTTAACTAAATTGACGTCTTTTTGAATATATTTTATTAACCATCATAATGTGAAAAAATAAAAAAAAAAATTAAAACAGAATTTAAGAATTTTTTTACTATTTTTAATTAAATTAAATTTTTACTATGTTATATGACAAAGAATCTGAGTAAGTAGAAATTGTGCAAATTGCTAAAAATATTTAAACCGGAAAAATTTGATGTCTAATACAGTGAATTTTTTGGTTAACCATATAGCAGTTTAATATATTAAGTACTAAAATTAATTAAAATATTTATTAACAAGAAAAACGGAAAATTAGAATGGGTTCCAGGAATTAATTTTATAACAAATGCACCATTAATGCACTGATTGGAGTTGGTTAAAATTGATTTCTAAAGTTTACATTAAAACTTTTTAAAATTTAAGAAGAGCGAAAAAATTTTTAAAAAATAGTTAAGAATATTAAAACTTCAAAAATTTCGATTCTCATTAAAAGCATGTGGGCTTAACATCTAGCTGTTACATATATTGCAAAACCACCATCATCATTGGTTTTAGGAAATGTCAATTAATTTAATATTTTTAAATAGTAATGGAAGACTTTAGGGCCGCACCTGGGTGCATTAAATTTTCTAAGTTCTTCTAAATAGTTTATAAAAATAAATATCTTTTCTATATAATTTAATTTTTAAAGTCAATTATGACGCAATTAAACTATTTCACTAATATTAATACAATAATAATTATTTTTTTATTTAAAAAGTAGTTAGTAGTAAATTAATTTTTTTAAAATACCACTGATTGAATGTTTATTATATCCGTTGGCAAAACAATAGTACAAATCAATAATTTGTATATAAGAAAAATATGAACTATTTAATTTATAAGAAAATAAATGTAAACATGAAAAATAAATTCCAGAATTTCAAAAATTATATTTTACGTACGAATTTAATGTTATTTTAAAAGCTATGTTAAATTTTTCCTCATCTCCTTTATGGAGCAATAATTCGTTTCCATGCTAAGGAAAATATTTGCTGGTGAGGTATGCACTGATTAAGTGTGCGTACACCGGGGCGTATGCGCATCATTTAACAGCAATCAAATTCATATAAATTATTTGCATAACTTGTGTGAAGTATTTGATAGTAAAAATAATAATGTTTAAATTGTAAATTATTTTACAAAATATTTTAAATTAAATAACAAAAAATATATACAAATATTTAAATAAAATTATATATATAAGTAATATATTTACTAACAGTTTTTATGCTACATGTAACATATATAAACAATATATTTATTAAAGTAACTAAATAGACTTAACTACATATCTTTTTTCATATACTAAATTTCCATACAACTAGTACAGCAGTATAAAGGACTATGCTTACCAAAAACCACATAAATATTGGTTTCATTACATAGTGTTTTAATTAAACCCACCACAAATTAAGTTCCCAATATGTAGCAAATATTAAAGTACTACTAAATTTGGGTTAACAATAAATGCAATATCTGTAAATGTTCATATATATTATCATTTAAGTCAATATATTTACATACTTAATGAAGTTAAAGTATACAAATAAGTTGCTCATTCATTATTACGGTTGGCTTGTGTATATTTTTATAAGACTATAAGACTAATTTCATAATGCAATGAGAAGTGCCAAAGGCAATCAGAAGTAAATATACAAGTATGTGAACCAAACTATTTGGGAAGTATTAATAGATTTGTAAATATTATAGTTAAAGATGCTGTACATATCACAGATGATAATTCTGAGCTATTATGCCTGTGTGAAAATTTTGTTAATACAAGAAACTAAATGCCTGAAGCATTATTAATTAAAATTTCTAATTAGTTGGAAGTAACTAACATATTGCCTAAAATTTGCATAATTTAATTTAATTATTTTATAAATGTTTCTTAATGCAATTTTAGCGTTATATTATGCAGATAAAATATAAATTAATTTGTTACTTATCTATATTATTACCATCTATTAACAACAATAATTTTTTTGTGTGAAACAGTTCAAGCAGGTTCTTTAGTGATTAAGGCATATTAAAGAATATTTTCTTTTAGATTTTTTTTTAACTTTATGAAATAAAAAGTTAAGATTTTGTCAATATATATTTATGAAAAATTTATTTTGAAAAACATACTAAAAATGCGCTAAATAAATTGCTAGATATTTGCTCTATTTATATAAAGAAAATTCAACCTTATCAAACACACTAAAACATTGATTTTTTAAACTAATAACCCTGTTAAATTGGAATAAAATATCTTTCTTTAAAAAGTATAAATAAGCTAATCTGGTCTCGTAGAAATTCATTCATGAGGAAATGTACAAACCAGCTTTATTTCAGGTACACCTTGGTATAAAAAATATGTCAGCATGCTCATTAACTCAAGAATTCCCCTAAGTCAAATACAAGATCGGTTTTATTGGGTATAAACAAAGTGATTTGCCCTTACAGGAATCTAGTCATAAGGGAACTTATATGTCAGGAACACAGAAATTGTTTATAGGATCATATTTAAGTTTCAAAGATCTATTTCAGTTGCTTCTTGGTATGCAAAATATGTAGAACATACAGTAGATATATCTATTTCTTTAAGAACTCCGCTCAATTGAAATAAAATTTCATTTTTTTTACAGCGTAATTAAAATTATCTTATCTCACAGAAAACCAGTTGCAAAAAAATTATTGCATCAGCAATTTACAAACTGTTTATAGAGCTTAATTTAAGATACAAACATCGATTTTAGGCGCTTATTGATAAATGAAACACTTAGTATATATAGTGGAGATGCTAATTAACTCAAGAATTTCACTGAGTTCGAATAAACAATCGTATTTTACAGAGTATAATTGAAGTGATCTGGATTTACAGAAAGCTAAATGTCAGCAACATAGATATTTGATATAAAGCCTGATCTATGGTTCTAAGATCAAGTTTAAACATATATTTGTACATAAAATATGTAGTACAATTAGAACACATGCACATTAATTTAAGAATATCGCTAATTTCAAATAAAAGTTTCTCTTTAAAGAGTATAATTTAACTGATCTAAATTCTACAGGAATTCAGCTATAAAAAAGTTTATCTCTTAGCAACATAGAAACTGTTTAAGGGGTTTAATCTGAGATTAAAAGATAGATTACAGAGGCTTATTGGTATATAAAATATGTAAAATATAAAGTAGCTACACTCATAAACTCAATAACTGGTTGAGTTGGAATAAAAGATAGTTTCTTTTTATAGAGTATAACAAAAACAATTTATTCTTACAAGAATCCAGTCATGAGGAAATTTTAACAGCAGCAACATAAAGAATAGCTCATAAACCCTGATAAGGACTTTAAGCAGATCTTGGTGTATAAAATGTCTATAATATATATAGAAGATTTAAGCAGATCTTGGTGTATAAAATGTCTATAATATATATAGAAGATATATGTACAATATCACAAAAAACTATTTGAGATACTGAATTATTAAATACGATTTTGATTTTTTTTAGTTTAATTTTTATATATAAATATAATTTTTTTTTGGTTTAAATTTACTATTTCATTTAAATCTTCTTAACAAGAAAATACATCAAAATACTTCCATTGCTTATAGGTATTGTTAAGATAATAATAAAACTATTATTTCTTTAAAATGTTTAAGTTAAAAAAAAAGAATTAACAGGTAAATCTTTATAATAAATTTAATTTTACATCCATTCTCGTGTTCTTCAATTTTTAAAAATATTTAATAAACTGAGCATTCTTATCTATATATATATAAGCTGAAATGAAATTTCCTTTTTTATACAAAATATTTTTATATAATTATATTAAAGACATGTTTTCATAGAATCATGTTTCAAATACGAAATTAAATTTTATATTTCCTATTTGCTTTGTAAAAGAAAAATAATCAAATCATGAAATAAGGAAAGAAAAACAAATAACCCGCGGGTAACTCTGGAAAAAGTTATGGTTCATAAAAATGTTGTAAAAAATTGTTTTGTTTCAGTCAAGTATGAGTAGAGTAATATGGGTTAAAAATTGGCTAAATATTATTTCAAGTGGAATAAATTGAAATATGTAATAACAAGAAAAACGGAAAATGAAAATGAAAATGGCTTCCAGGAATAAATTTTATAGCAAATGCAACATTAATGCACTGATTGGAGTTGGTTAAAATTGATTCTAAAAGTTTACATTATAACATCGATCGAGTGTATAGGAGAAACAAAAAATATATTTTATAATCAAATATTTATTTTTTCAAATATTACATATTCATACTTAATAGTATACAAACATTTATTTTTAGTAATGTTAAGAATAATTGAACTGAACTTGAAGATTTTATGTGAAAAAGAAGACCGCATACTTGGCATAAATGGGTTAACAAAAGATATATCTACTCATATCAACTCAACTTATGGTATATCATACTAGAAAACAACACTTAGTTAAGTTAGTTCGATATTACAATTTATTGAGGAAATCTGACTATAAATTCTTTAAGGAGGCATAACAGTTCTGTAGTTGCAGAGTAAGATTCCATAACTTCATAATAAAAATAATAGTAAAGTTAAAAATATTATATATAGTAATTTAAGTTGCTATTTTACAATTTTAATTTTTTATTTTTATTTGACTTATTTTGTAATTATATACCTTTTCTAATCTGACGTAAGTAATAGTTACTTAACCTTAAAATCACAACAATGTGGTAATGCTATATTAAGCATAAATACTCCAAGAATTTGTCAAATATAATTAAATTTCTAATACTTGAGCATCTTATAATTTGATTTAGTTTTACTGAATTTTAACCAAAAGGAAGTACCTACTTTGCTTTCTATCTCATATTCACATACCAGCTCCCATTTGTTTGTGAGACATGGGTAGGTAGTTTGATATACTCATTTTAAATCTGTACAGATACATTCTCTTGATATACTAAATTTAAGACAATCTTAAGCTATTTGCTGCAATTATTTTGTAGTACTTTAAAGACAAAAAGGAGTTTGAGGTGACGTTGACATTTTGATCTCAACTTTTCACATACGATTGACTAAAGTAGTCCAATTAAATGTTTATTAATTGTATTTAGTTTCAAATTATAATTAATAGATTAATATTTAAGTCTGAGTAAATTAAAGTGAAATAAAAATAAAAATGTTGATAAAAGTTTGTGATAAGTCTAATTTATTAGCATAAATTACGTTCAAAAATAATAAAATTAATAAATGCGATAAGTAAAAGTATAAACACCTTTGAAGCATTTAGGTGCCATAAGCTCAAGGGTCAATATTGTTAATCCATTAAGTAAACTGTTACATTTTGAAAAATGTTAGTGTGGAAATTTGCAAAGTAATAGATTAATCAGTATTAAATTTGTTCTTAACATTAGCACTAAATATTTTTTTTAAATTTTTTAGACACAAATTACAAGCAACATTATGTCATAATTAAATTAATTAGAGTATAATTCATAAATGAATAGTTATTATAAATATAAATTTTTATATAATATAAATATAATTATATATATAAAAATATAAATAAATATATAAAAATATATAAAAATATTTTTACCCAAAAAAAATAATGGCATAAGAGTGTTATTCTTAAAAGACACTATTTTATGGACAATTACCAATTTTGAAGTATTTATTTAAAATCAAAAAAGATTTGCTTAATTGCTTACGACCAAAGTCATATAACAAAATAGGCATTCAATTAATTTATCAACATTTTTCGGTAATTTTCTTATATTTTTACTGAAGATGAAAATGTTAAATGTTTTAAAATTCTGTTTCAAGTTACCAGTTTTATTGGAAGAACTATTTTTAAGATAAAAATTATTTCCTTTGAAATAATCTGCAGTTGTTTGATTTTATCTGTATGTTTCCATTAAAAATATTTGTAGAAAATCCAATTTAGCAACGATATTGGTAGTCTCCTGTACACAGTTTTGCATATATTGATATAAATCCAATCCATATTTGTTTTAGCTACTTTGGAAATAGATACAGAAATATGTTTATTCAAGAAATTATTGATGTGCATTTCTGACCAGAATTTGTTCATTTTTTGTACTTTTAAGGAATTTTTCAAGTTCTCAATAACTACTAGCAAATGCTTTCGAATACGCACAACAACTTAGTTAAGGACAAAATAAGAAGTAATATTGCAATGCAATAAATACCTTAATCCTTTCTAAACAGTGTGTTTCAATTTAGTGCAGGCATTTTATTTCTTTATCCTGCTCGAATTTCATGCATCATCAGTGGTTATACGATTTCATTGCTGTGCCAGCTAGGATAAGTTAATATTGCTAGAATAAATTGGAACTGTGTTCAAAAGTAAAGGAAGTGTATAAAGATATTAGAACAACTATCATTTTTAGAGTTTTACTGAATTTTTCTTTACATTTTTAATGGAACTTGGTGCTATAAGTGTTAACAACTAACTATAAACAATTTCATGTCTAGCAAGTATATAATCTCATTTGGATTTTAATTGATTATCTATAACTAATTCTTCTACACTTAGAAAAATATACTCATACTAACTACATACTAGCTAAATTGATTTGTTTTTTTTATTAGCAAAAGTTTACTTCATGTGGTGGATACGATATAAAAAATAACATCTAAAGATATTACTTGCACTGATGATTCGAAGATAGAGAAAGACACCTATAAAGGTGTACATCTACTTGAAAAACGTGAGAGTAAGGCAATTACACTGTCTATTCTTGACATTTTTTTCAGATTAAAAACTTTTATTATTAAAGCTTTCACGTGAAATGGTCTAGCAGCCGGTACTACAGCCAGAAGAGTCCTATTGTACTAATATCACTATTGATTAGACAAAGCTCTTTAAAGTTTTATGAACAAAGTCCGGAACTAGAGAAGAGTTCTTAATCTGTTCAGGTAACGGAAGTTCCATATAAAACAAGTTTCTTCTGTGCGTTATTAATGGTGGACAGTCACAAAGAATAGGCATAGTAGTTTCCTCAACTTCGAGGCATAATCTGCATTCTAAGTAAGCAGATAATCGTAGTTTACGAAGGTGATATTTCAAGCCATAATGACCTGAAATCAAACCCGTTATCAAGTTTAAATTATATTTTGAGAATTGAAGGATGTTTTTGTAGGAGTACGGTTTTATCAGTGCTTTGCTTTGTCTAAGTTCTGGGAAGTCTTTGCAGTACTCCAGTCGCATATGATTTTCCTCTCCTTGATTATTTGTTTTGTACTGACTCAGTTTAACCAACAAAAGGGTTGAGGGCCTGTGAAAGTATCCTTGTAGACAATTAGTGATTAAAGAATTATTTAAGAATATTGTTTAAGATAATTTCTAATAGTGGCATGTGGACAGTTTTAATGAAATCTGAGATTACAGATTTCGGTTGGTTAGTATGTAGCTCATGATTAATATTCTTATACATTATTCACACATTAATAATCTAGCAAACAATACTGCGATATGTATATACTTCTATTCTTAAAGACGATGTTTAAAATAAAATTTTGTTTTTTTGGTTGATGCTTATTTTTGCCTTGGCATTGTTGAAGGATTTATACCCTGCATACACTTTATTTTGTTACAAAGCGAATTACTTTCAATATGTTTCGTCATTCCATGCATTATGTACGGGGATAAATATGTCATCATGTTTAGTTTGCAGTTATTATTTTGATACTGATGATATTTTGCAATCCCTTAACAATGTGCTTTTGTAATTTAATATCACTACGCATTTTGAATAATTTTTTTTTAATTTCTAATATAATATGTAAATAATTCAAAACTTTTGAATACTACTCTTTTTGCCTAAAAATGATATAAATACATTTAATACTTCATTGTATCGTATTAAAATTTGTGAATAATAACGCATTTGAATATATTTCCGAATATAATTTTTCCCCGCAGGAAGATTAAATACGCATCACTTTAAGATAAAACACGCCCTGTTGCTCTTTACAATTTTGATAATTATATGCAAAAATGGAAATTAAATACGCAACTTGCTCAAGTAACTTATGCTCTACTGCATTGTTGCACCCTGTAAAATGCTCATCCGCTTTGTAGTATTTTGCAAACCAAAAAGCGAGGGAAAAAATTCGAATGAAAATAAAAAATTGTTAAAAAATATTTTTTCAATTTACTATTTTCAAGTTTTCACTATATTTTTACAGTTTGCTGATGCTAATGGCCTTCGTGTTCTTCCTCTTACTGACACTTTTCGTTTCCGGTGTGTACGCTCACAGCAACCAACTTTACATAGAACTGTACTACTGTATACAGTGTACATACTTGTGCTGTTGCACTGGATATTGCTGCAGTGGCTGTTGGCTGACATTTGCTGCTACAGCGGGAGGACCAAAAATAGTGCAGCTATGGCAAGGAGCCATTCTTTCCATGGACATGAGCATGGCGCATACGCTCCGCACTTGTAACTTACAATTTCATGGCGCAGCGTTGAGAGATAATAAACATTTCAATACAACTTTTGTGCCATTTACTTCGTATAAAAATAATACAAAAGTAAGAATATTGAATGAAAAACGCATTACATTGCATTGTCATGATATAACCTCTAATACAAATGGCAATAATACGGCAAATAAAAATGTTTAAGAACCAATTTTTTAAAGTTACTGCAATTTAAACGTGAGACAATGTGAAAATAAAGTAATAAAATAAATAATTTAATTTGCTTTTAAGAGATGGTAAGAAGCCCTCTCCTTCTTATCAAGTTAAATTATATCAAAATAATGTAAATTTCATACTCTATACTGTTAAAGCAAAAGCAATCAATCGTCCATCCTTTTCACCGACCATAACATTAAAGATGTGCATGAACTCGAATACCTGGGAAGCATAGTCAACAGCGATGGTGACATGTCAATGGATATCGATAGCAGAGTCAAAAAGGCAAAAAGCTCTTTCACGTCGCTTAATAAAGTCTGGAAAGCCAACAATGTAAGCTTCATAACTAAAATCATTATATTTAACGTTTGCGTAAAATCGACTTTATTATGTAAATGGGTGCGAAACATGATCGCTAACAAAGGCGTCGGCTCAGAAGTTACAAACCTTCGTTAATAGAAGCTGAGCGACGTATTTTGAATATATGGTGGCTTACAAGATTCTTCAACGAAGAGTTATGATGGCGCGACAAACAAAAGCCAATAGAGAAAGAAATTCAGAAACGGAAATATGGATGGCTCGGATACACACTGAGAAAGCTGACAGATGCAATTGCCCACATAGTTATGGAATGGAACCCGCAAGAAGTGAGGAGACGAGGTTGTCCCAAAACCCCTTGGCGGAGGGGTTTGGTTTTGAAAAATTTTTTAAATAACTATATGTGAATAGACTGAGTTCTTAATCAAATTTTTATAAATGAAGAACATGTTATAATAATAATACTGTTATATAGTTTATTATATTTGTTCTTAGATAAAATTTATTTAATACTTTTTTACTGGCTTGGACTGGTTGTATAAAATAGTCGAAGATTTTTGAGAAATTAAGTTTTATACCATTTTATATATAAAAAACAAAACGATTATGTAAACACACTCAAAATCACAGACGAATACTAGTTAATAAGAAAGATATAATATTGAATAGTAAATATAGTATAGTAATATATATATATATATATATAGCACTTGCAGTTCAACGAATTATATACGGACTATAAACTAATTCCATAAAAACTCAATTATTTCCAAAAGATCACTGATGATGAGTACTTGGCAATACTGGTAACAGCGTGGTATGTTCAGCCAAATTTCAACAAATTATTAAAAACTTTGTTGTTGTTTCTTTATTACTTACGACCCCTTCTAACATAAAAATAGTATCTTTTTGTCATAAGATGCGTCATATTTCACTTTAAGAATTACATTTAAAATTTGCAACTAAAACACCAACATGCACATTTTTATAAATGTATATATACAATATAATATAGATATATTTAATATAATATGTATATATAAAATATTTAAAAATTAAAGATATTAAAATTATTATATATATTTATTATTATATATTTAAAATATTAAATATATTTAAATATTTAAAATATACAAAATACTAGCTGACCCGGCGAACGTTGTTTCCCCTTGCAATTAATTTTCCTGGCGTTCGTTGCGTTGCTCTTGACTTTCATTAGCACGTGTAATTGTATCCTGGTTTCTTACATTTTCATTGTTTTCTGCCGATCTATTTAACCGACGGTTCTGGAGTAATTATGAATTCCGAGTCCGTCGACCAATATTTCCTCCTCGTCCACGAAGACGTGGCATTGTTTTTTGTACGATATTTATATCTTTATATATATAATTCTTCTGGATTTACCAGGAATACCACCACATAACTTAAGATTAAAAATTGGCTCACCTATAATTATGCTGCGGAATTTAAATGCACTTAAGCTATGCAACATCAGTTTTACAATTCATTTTAGAGATTTTAAAGTTTTTAAACAAATCAAAGTAAGCATGAATAAATTTTAAATTTTTAATATAAATGTATATGGATACCAAAAAATAAAAAATTGATTAAAAAGACATTATCCAGTGGGCCACATTGTGAATCTAAACCTTCCTTGAATCCACTTGAACACACACAAAAAATTTCATCAAAATCTGTTCAGCCGTTTAGGAGGAGTTCACTGTCAACACACGTACAGAAGAATTATATATATAAGATATATATATAAAATATTTTTATGTACTATAATAACACAAGTATTTTAAATTTAAAAATTATTTCAAAAATTTTGCTGTCTTAAACTTTCTCATAAGTTTTATCAATATCATATAACCCAAACCATTTTATTATTCACTGCAACATATACTATGAACATATATATTAATATATACTATATATAATATGAATATATATACTATAATATGAACATGTTAACATAAAAAAAAGAAAATGAAAAATTTTTTTTAATTAAACTGAGTGTAAAAATTTTAACTTAACTTCAATAAACTTTGAAAAATACTTACTATTCAACCCTCGCATATTGCATAAGTAAAAATTTAATATACTAATTGAAGTGAAATATACTGAAATGAATTTAAATATATTTCATTGATACTTTCTGTTTCAGCTTTTATTAATTAAACCAAAACAAAAAAAGGAAGAAAAAATTCTCATTTGGCCACACAAGTCTCATTCACTCGTACGTGGAATTACAATGAAAATTTTATCAACTCCATTCTTTGATCATTTGTACCGCAGCATTAAAGTTTTATTCACCAGAAACACCACAAAGCCGAGTCAGGACCAAAAAAATATGTCAATGGAGCAAAAAGAAAAATGGATTTATATTTTTAGCGAAAATGGCGGAAAATTGCATCGCAAAAAAAAAAGATGCAAAAATAAGTTGGCCAGTATTTTACGAATTACGAGCTTAAACGGCTTTGCTTTTGTTTTAACCAATTTTCAACTGAACATTGTGAACGGTTTAGCGACACAATCGCATAGGTAAGTGCTGTCAACGAGCGTTTGAGGTTGTTGTTGTTGTTGTTGTACAAAAAGTAGAAGAAATATCCATTTTGGTTCATATATTCATATCCTTCTTTTTATACAAAAAACTTATATTTTGTTCATTGTGTCATGGTAAATAACATAATTTTATAATGGTTTTAATGCAGAAATGTCCTGAATTATAAAAATTTTAATCGGATACGGGTAATGGATTATTGTCATAAATCAAAAAGTAAAGGCATTGATATTTATTGCAAATATTTGGAATTCATAGTAAAAACAACTATTTTTTAATATTTTTTTATTAAAATTTATAAATTTCTTTTTTTAAAAAGGGTTAAAGTAATTTTCATATAAAGTATTAATTTTTAAATAGGATACTTATATTGCAATTAAAATTAGCAAAATTATCCTGCGGATAAGGGATAAGAGTATTCCCGAGGATTAAACCCTAATCCTTCGCGGTCCGGTTGGTGAACAAAATCATGACGTCTCAGGTACCCTATGAGTACCCCATGAAGCGAACAGTTAATAGCAGTAAATTATATTTGAAATTCAATTAACAGAAGATATATCAAAAAAGTATTTTAGAATATACATATATCGTTCCTATGTGACAAACATAGCTACAGGTGTATCCGGTCGCTATGAAGTGTGATACTAAACAAGTATCTTGCGGACAGATTACAACAGTAATGCCAATATGTCAGCAAAACTCGCACACGCATTCGGTGTTTGTGCCGAAGTTATTTCGCACAGCACATTGTGTGTGCGGCAGCCAACTTGCCCTCGCACACAACGTGTGCAGAAAAGAATACGAGAAGCACATTTTGTGTGCAGGCTCGAAAATAAAAATGCACCCAAATGTGCGGAGACGAAATGTCTACTGCACGTTTGTGTAAAATTATGATTTAAAAGCGCACAATATTATGACAAATATCGCAGCAAAATAGTACGGAAAACTGATTTGTATTAATTTTGGTCTTAATGCGAAATATTTTATTGAAGAAATAATTTTGTATTTATATTTTAATTTTGAATTTATTATTAGATTTACATTTATTGCTTATATTACTTATTTTTTTAAGGTTTATTAATTTAAAATATGGGAATAAAGTTAATTTCACAATGTACTTGAAAACTTTGTTATATTCAATAGGTACATGAATTTAATAGAGAAAGAGTATTTGTTTCGAAATGTTATAAGTAAAGAGGATCGGTTCTACGGATCGTACTTTGAAAAAATTAAATATATCAATTTTGGACTACTTCATAAAATTTTATTTAATAGTAAGTTGTACACTAAGATTCGTTAGTAAGGTTATAAAAAGCAAACTAAATATTTTTTACAACAACATAAATTAATTTTGTTATTAGATTTCACTTAATTTTTTATCTTTAATTACAGCTAAAATTTAAAGAAGTTATTGAAATAGTTTAATAATATAATATCTTAATTTCTTATTAAAAAATATATAATTTTTATTACATATTTTTTGAAATAAATTTTCATTTAATCTTATTAATAACATTGCTGAAATATTTTTTTCACTTAAATTATATCTCTGCTTACTTAGCACAGTAGAAAGGGCGCTAAAATCCTGCTACCTGTTCAAGAAAATATTTTCTTAATCTTTCGCGTTTTTTAATGAATGTTAGATACTCTACCTAAGTGAATACATATTTCTGGAGAAGAAAAATATCTATTTGTGGCCCTCCCGTATTATCTTTTTTAAACTGTTGCAAATTTTATTAAACAAATACACCAATACCAATACCTGCTACCTGTTCAAAAAAAATATTTTCCTAATCTTTAGTGTTTTTTAATAAAAGTTAGATACTCTACCTATGTAAATACATATTTTTTGGGCATAAAAAAAACTTCCTAAAATATGTTTTTATTTCTTTTAAACTGGTGCAAAACTTTCCAAACAAATACTTTAAGATCACTTACTATATTTGCATTTAAAAATGCACAAAGTAATATACAAAAAACTAATATTTTAAGTTAAAATACAAATAAGGTTAAGACAGTTATAATTTTTAGTTAACATTACTTAACAAAAATAATTATTTTAAATATTTGTTAATTTATGCAATTTTTAATATAAGTTACAATCCCAAAGAACGCAAATATCAATTTTTTCAAAATTTGCAACAATATAATATTTTCTATTTCAAACAAAATTGTGAAGTTCCTGTAATTTTTTTCCACCCT
>NC_051847.1:25686861-25691763 GCF_002237135.1 Teleopsis dalmanni | reverse complement strand
CCGGATATACACCGGGTATAATTTCCAGATTTTTTTTTTTGAATAAATTGTTTTTACGTGCGGCGGAAAGGACAGTAATGCCTATACGCATAATCTGAAGCCCCGGAAAGTAAGTGCTTGACTCTCACGAACAAAACCCCTTCCACTCATTTCTCGAAACTTTATACCCCCAGGGATCAGATTAATATTATCCCGGTTAGGTTGGGTCCTTATTACTCATTTAAGACTCTCATCGGTAAACGGTTAGAATATTCTCGAGGTTTAGCACGCCTGTCGTAAGAGCCGACTAAAATCCCAGCGCCATTCCGACACTGTTTCGAGTGCGATTCACTTGCGTAAATGTAAATTTGGTACCACGGTTGTTAGTACCCGGAGCTTCGACTGTCAATTGCCAACCAATTGAGGTTGGCAGTTTCGTGGTGGTTGTGGTTATACCCAAACTTACGCGGAGAGAATGATTGTATTTTACTTTCATTCGAAGTTGAGTCGCATATTTACACCGGTAGCTGTGAGCCAAAGATCAGCAGAGGTTGAATGGGCCTCGCTCCTTACCAAGTGTAAAGTTATGCCAAATACAACTTTAATTTTTGCCGGTGGAAATTTCTTCTGTGATCTTGAGCGTTCAAGGTATGTCACGCTAAACAACATTGGATGCTGGATCTACTTAGCATTCGATTTTTTTCAGCAAACATTGCTATACAGTCCAGTTTGATTTGTTTTCGAGCATTTTTGCCGTCACCCTTAAGTCCCTTAAGAACTTGCATTGGTAGAACTTATACTCCGCGTTATCATTCTCAGCTCTGCCATATATGCAATTTGGTGAATTTACTTAATTTAAATAATTTTGTACCTGTGAATTTAAATCCACTTTTATATTTTGCTACATTCACTTCTGTTACTTATCTCAATCATTAAAGAAATATGGTAATGTATTTCATAAAAGTAATTAATAACTAATTTATGTATAAATTGATTACGCTCTCATATATTTCTTTCAATATAGAAGCATAAGGTTAACATTTTTCTCCCTAGAAAATAAATTTTAAGATGCAACACACAATACACAATATTCATTATCTATAGAATATTTTAAGAGTAAATCAAATCAAACACTAATTGCATTTAACTCCATAGATTTTAATTAAATTCCCTCCCAGTTGTGGCTTGTTCTAATTTTCTCTTCTTATATCTGCACAAAATGTGCATTGTTTGAGTCAGGAATGCATACGAATTTGATGCCAACAAATTGAATTGAAAACTAATTCTGTTATAATTGCATTATTATTGACAACATATTTTTTATTTAAGTAATGTGTTAGTTCATAGTTATGTAGTTTGTGTACTTGCATAGTGCATAGTGCATAACCACATCGTTTTTAATTACCTATATTGTAGATTAGGTCATATACATTATTGGTTTTAGATTATGTAAGGTTATAGGTCCTGTTCTGGAGAAGATATTAAAATTTGAGGGAAATAGAATTTAAAAATGTGGAAATTGAATGGAGAGATAATGTAAAATACTTAGGTCTAACTTCTAATAAAAGGTAAACTTAGCTAAAGAATTAATTATCAAAAATTTAACTTATAATATGATTCTAAATGTTCTAAAGCCATTGATATAAGGACAGTTGAGTTTGAAAAATGAAAGTATTCCTTATAAGCAGGTAATACCCAAGCAATACTGTTCCGTCCACCATTAGAAAACTTCAAATTCATCAAAATATTCTATTGAGGCGTATGCTAAAAACTCTATGGTATGTCAGAAATGAAGATATACACAGTGACTTGAGAATCGAGAGTATGCAAAAGTACTTTAAATACACAGTAGTGAAGTTGTTTGATTCTGTGGACGCTCATATTAATTGTGTATTGCACTCTCTTAAAAAAAAAGTGCAGTATGTACTCCGTCAGCAAAGTATGCTAAGCTTCATAATATACTTCTACAAAGTCATCTGAAAATTATCTTAATTTAATAAAATATTTGTTGTAGTGGCTCACCAAAGTGGTCAAAAGCACTATTGAGTAAAAATGCTTTAGAAAATAACTCGCGTTTCAACGAGCAAAGAAGAAGATATTTGAAACAGTTGATTTTCGGTATGTCTTCATAAACAAAACAAGTTGTGGTAATCCTCGGTGATTTACTTTCGGGAATGGTGCACAACACTTGATGGTCGTATTCGACCAAGGATCTACGTTTCAGCCGCGCTTGGAACCACCAAAATAAGAAAGTTTTTTTTTTATGTACTTGCTTACTTACTGCTGTCCCTCTCTCCTAATAGAACATAGGGCCTCAACGATTCTTCTAAGTTTTCCTCTGTTGCCTGCTTCTCTCGAAATTTGGTTCCTGGAGTACTGTGCGTCTTTAAGCTCCTGAGCCATAGTTAGATAGTTGCCATGTTTAAGCCACCTTGTGGATTCCGTGTGTTCCTAAAGATCAGTATTAGATATGTGCTCCGGCCACCAATATTTTCAGTTTTTTTTTGCTTTAGTATTATTAATTAAAGATATAAAAAAGTATTGAAATATAATGCATATAGATTAAATTTTAAATGAAACATTATCTAAAGATTTAGTATAACCTTTAGAATTACGCATTACATGTGAAACCTTATAATCTTTATTATTTGTCGAATATGTATCTGATTGTAGTCAATCACTACTAATAAAATTAAAGTTATGATACAAATTAACTTGAATTGTCAACTCTTTATTTGTACCAGGTACATTATAGGTGATTACCTAGTATATATAGTGGAACAACGATATTTGTTTCTAAGCTCACTCCTTTTATTCCTTTTATTACTTCAAAATATTTTAGAAGAGGTTTGCGTTCCAGAACTCCCCTTGTATATTGTTTGGAAGTTTCTTGACTTCCGAACGATATTTCAAAAATTTTATGCATAATTTTTTACAAATAATTTTTAGATAATTAAGTAAAGATATTCACTATACATATGTGAATATTTTGTTTAATTTATTAATAGGGTTAGTTATTGTATCTGAATATCTTTGATAATGTTAAAATCCTTTTAATTGTGCCTAGCGAAAATAATTTCCTTTAAAAATCTGCTGGCGCAAAACATTTCAAGTGTTTGTATGCTTAATCACTTATCTCTAATTTTATCTCTAAAAAAGAAAAATATTTAAAAGTATTATGCGCCATTATCATTAGATTTTTTTAACGACGCACAGTGGTACAAAAAACGATTCCATTGGTCAAAAGTTCTAAAATGAACATAAATTTAATAATTAATACTAAAAATCATATCTTCTTAGTTGCTAAATTAACTTTTTATGCACATCTTTGATTAACTTCCATAAAGAGTAGATTATATAGAAAAGAAGGTGAAATTCTTGTTTCAAAATAAAAATTTATACTTATTTAAATTAAGTCATTAGATATATTGGCAATTAAATTAATTTTGTAGATGGAAAACTTTGTCAGGTTACATCAATAATTACATATTATTTGTATGATCGAATGAACATCTAGTCAACTAAACAAAGAATGAACACATACAAGAACGCAATTTAGGAATAATATTCTTTAATAATATTCTTGATTTTGAGTTATCAGGATCAAGAAGAGGTCATTTAGAAAATAAACCAAAGCGATCAGAGTAAAAAGCATACTGAACTGGTGTATTCGTAGAGTAGTCTAAACAAGTTGTAGGCTACTTCAGTAATGGAAAGACAATCCGGTTACTAGGAAATTTAGAAATTACGACAAATATTACAGGATCCAACAGAGAACTGATGAAAGTTCAAAATAATCATTGAGGTAATATCTTGCAAGGAAATAACTGATGCCGAAAAATTTGCATTCTAGTATGGTATGGATAAAATATTTCAGATAATACGGAAAATCTTATTCCATGGAAAAGTTATCATTAGGATAACTTTCGATGAGACATAAGGAAAAAAAAATAAAGGTTTACGATATTTTAGAGAACCCTATACACGCAAGAATAACCAGAATGTGATCGATGAGAATTTTTTCTCACATTTTGTTACTTTCTTTAGAACAATTAATATATATTATTTGCCATCTAGTATACAAATTTTGAGTTCTAGAGACTAAAAGAGTAAAAAAGCACTTAAAAGTAATTCCGCACCTTTTCTAAGGGTTGTATAATAATTCTTACAATTCTACAGTAGCCTGAGTTTAAAATATAAAATACTTTTGTATAACAGCATTATAGTACGCAAAAGATCTTTCAAGTCGCAGTGCATGCACATCCTATCTATAATAATAATAGCATTATAAAACCAATATGGTTTTCTGGTATGCAGTTATTTGATAACGCTAGTGCTAGTGAACCCTTTAAAGAGTTCAGTTCAAAATACTGTGAATAATCATTGGCGCCCATGGTGTATGAGATTAAAAACTTTAATAATTCCTTGCAAAATAAATTAAAAATTATTAAAAAGTCCTTTGTACTTCTTGAGTTATAGAATTTTGACCGCTTAAAATTGATTTTAGACCACTGTGCGAAGATGCTTTATTTCACACTTTTTATCTTTGTAAACATTAAATTTATTAAAATTTATATAAATAATTTGAAGAAACCGCAGCGACTCAATAGCAATCACAAATAAACAATCAACCACAAGATTTCCTCCTCTCTTAGGTAGTATAAACGTTTCATTTAAATGTACATACATATATATTATATTATGAAAGCGTTCATTTAAAGTGTCTCTTATAATAGCTGTAATCTAACAGAATACAAAAAAAAAAAAAACTATAAATAAAATATGTTAATCATATAATGAGCACAAATTGCATTGTCAAATTTCATACGCTTACTGAACAATTGAATTAAGCTGAGCTTTAAATTATTTATACAATTATTCATAGTCTGATAAGTACATACCAGAAGGAACGATAACATAACA
>NC_051847.1:25679047-25686761 GCF_002237135.1 Teleopsis dalmanni | reverse complement strand
TAGTGTTAAGTTTTTTTTATTTATAATAACTTTATTTAATCTTCTTACACAATTTTTATCATCTTCCACAATTGATAGTTGTACAACGTGATGTTATAAAAAATTAAATTATATTTAATCTTTATTTTAAAGTTTAGTTTATAATTAGTACTGCATTTATTTATATTTCTTGGAGTATTTATCTTGCATTATTCATTCTTACTTATTCTGCCAAATTCGTCTGAAGCGTTTGAGTTTTAATTAAAGTTTTTATAATAAATTCTTAGAGAGATTTCGAAAAGTAGTGAACTATAACAACAAAAATTCTTTTTATATTATTTTATTTAATTAAATTTTTGATTGACCATACAGCTGTTTCGAGTATAACAAAAATCCATCATTAGTGGTCTTGGAATTATTTCTTATATTTAATTATTCGTAAATAATTTTTTGGGACTGCAAGTACCAAAGGATAAACTTGTGCCCTACCAGATTTAAAGCTCAGAGTTAGCGTTTATTAGCCAACTGATCCAAAGCCGCACTTGACTTGTATATTCGCACTTTTTTCTCAATTCATAGTATTATTATGGTTATGAATCAAAAGTAATATTTAAAGGCATATAGACATGTGAAAAAATCTTTAATAATTAAAATTAAAATTTTTAATAATTAAAATTGGATTATTATTACGCTTTTCTTATTGAATTTAGTTTTATAATGATTAAAATATATATATTTTTAATATATAAACATATTAAAAATATATATGTTTAAAATTTTCAAATATAGATAGGTACGATTATATATATAGGTACGATTATTTCTTTAGAATAATAATTAATCCAAAATGTGTTTCTTTAATTTGAGTTATGTTCTTTAATGGGAAATGGTTGCTCTCAGCAGTGAAATATGAACTTAAAAATATCTGTTTATTTCTTTGTGAACATCAAACCACAACGTAGCGCTGATAGGAAAAAGTTTTTCTTGCTAATGAGGCATATTAAATCTAACAAATAGGTATTCTGTCAGGGACGTATTAAGAGACATTTTAAGGAGGGTTTTTGAAAAATAATTTACAATTTATATAAAAAACTTCATTATAACTAGAGTGGGGTGAACCAAAATATTTAAGTGTGGTTTTAACTACAAAATACCCCTTGTATATGCCACTGTACACTATAAAAAAGATTTTAAAATTAATTAAAATTGCTATAAATCTTTAAATGAGATAATAATATTATTGTTTTAACTAATACTCTTACAAGTTAATTTTTGATGCTTTATCATCTTTTTAAAAACAAAAATAAATATTAAAATATAATAAATTGGAAAGATGTAGTATACAATGTAGTGTTTTTTACTTTCCTATTAATAATTAGTGTTTTATTTTCACCAAAAAACGGTACACCTAATACAATTTTTAACATTTTCAATAGTCTTAGATTGCAATCGAGATAATTATTATAATTAATTAGTGTATATAAGTATGTACTAAGACGCTTATTTTCTTTGAAATTATTTTGTGTATTTTTTCGGTGAAGTTTAATAAATAATTAATGATTTTCTTTTATTTTGAATTAAAGTTGGTATGCCAATACTTGGTTTTCATCTGTATGGAGCATCATATAAACGTGGTTTCTTCTGTGATGACGAAGCACTCAAGCATCCCTACAAGGCTTCAACAGTACGCAGTTGGATGCTCTATTTGATGGGTTTTGTGGTACCAATAGCAATTGTAAGTAAAATTATATACTATATATACGAGAATACAATGTATTCTCGAATGACTTGCAAAATTTTTTGATAATTCAAATATTTACAATGAAATTCAACAAAAATGAAACAAAAAAATCTGTGGGCGGAAACATATAAACAAAATTCTAATAAAATCAAAGTTCATTTGAATTTATTGAACTAATAATTGAAAAGAAATTGGAATTTATTTATTCCAATTTTTAATATGTATTTACAAATAATTTCTTAGCAGTAAGTTATTTGTTTCAATAACACACGAAAACATTATTTTGTTATTTAAATGTAAAATTATTTACTTATTTATTTATTGGCATGCATAAATGCTTAATACTTAAGCTTTTAATATTGGCTTCCTGTGTGAATTGATCTTGTCATAAATGTTGCAACAAGACGATACTGAAGATGATGTTAAAAATTCTCCTTCAACATGTAACTAACTCATCATTCGAATCGCATACTCAAAGTTTTGGAAAAAGTAATATTTTTGGAATCGTGCAATTTTAAATGCTTAATTTTGAAATTGTTTTTAGTATTTTTTTTCACACACAAAAATCGTGCTTAGTTACACTTGTGTTGGCCCATGCTGTGCAACTGTAGTTTCCCAAAATTTATGATGTATGAACATACTTAGACTGCATCAGGCACAGATACTCGTACAGCATCATTTTTTATTCAGCGTTATATTAGGTAAATTAGGTTGCATGTAAATTTCGAGTTACATGCAGTTTGTGGGAAAGTCCAACTGTGAATGTTGCCATTTTTTCTATTAAAAAGCAAAGAAATCCAGGTGACCCTAGTTACCAAGACGTGATTATTTATTTTTTCTTTTTTAAATAAGAAATTAGAAATAAATTTTAGGAAAC
Source organism: Teleopsis dalmanni (assembly GCF_002237135.1). Classification (NCBI taxonomy): domain Eukaryota; kingdom Metazoa; phylum Arthropoda; class Insecta; order Diptera; family Diopsidae; genus Teleopsis; species Teleopsis dalmanni. The sequence goes on along the minus strand of NC_051847.1, from coordinate 25,684,164 downwards.
ATTTAAATAAAACGTGCAAATTTATTTCAGTGAGAAAATTTTTTTATTGTCGTTTAAGATCACGGCTATTGAATTCTTTAAGTCACACAGTCAACGTATGCGCGGATTCGGCCACCTTTCTGGCGAACGTTACATTTTCTATCATCTTGAAATACCAGATTGGTGCGTGGAATGCTATAAAAAGATCGGAGTTCTAATATTTGGAGCTGGCGTATGTGAATTGACTGTAGAAATTGCTAAATATTCCATTGGTCGTTTAAGACCACACTTTTTTGAGGTAAATATTTTTTATTTATATTGTATATCACACAAAATATATAAATTCTTGTATAGATTAATATATGCTCACTATTTATATGAAATGGTTATGTTTGCTCAACACTTTTTTCAATATTAATTTTCCATAATTAAATATTCATCTATCTATTTTTTAATATATCTATTTAAGTCATGAATATATTCTAAATTTACTTACATTGTGGCTAAGCACACATGTGCCCGATTGCGAAAAACTTCTGAAGGTCCATTCTTACGTTTTTATTACCAAAGAAATAAAAAATTTGGTAAATTAAAAAACAAAATTTCACACTGAGATTCATAAATACTGTAGCTTTTATTTAGTTAATAAATATTTGTACACCTAGAATCTTTAAAAAGTATCGCCTTAATTCTATAAGGCTTTGTTTCATATGAATTTTAAAAACAAAATGCTAAATATTAAATTTTAAATAAACTAATTTTAAAATATTGTTTTTAAAAAATTATCTTCTCTTTTGCTTCAAATAATTGAAATGTACAAGTAACGTCAACTATTTAACTTGAAAGAAGATTTTTTATTATTTTTTGGGCAATCAATCAAAGCCATTTACGAACAGATGTTCGTATCTACATATGAATATAAAAAGGTTTTAAAATTTTTTATTAAATTAATTTGTTATTTCAAAGATGAATCTATGTACTCACAATTACTAATTACATTTTAATTAGAACAGCAATGCATATATAGATGTTGCTTTGTACAATTGAGCATTTCATACTAAAATGCATATGTATCTTTAGCCAGAACAAATATTTCTTGCTAACCATACAAATTCCATGCAGTGCTGTGCTTAATTATGAATAAAATCTTTAAATGATTTAAAATCAGATATAAATAGCGGAATGCTTTGTAGTCTACAGACTATGAGAAATACAAAGAATTATAGAAATAGTGGCCTTGTATGAACATATTAGTTGCAAGACTTAGTTATACGATATCGAAGATTATTTTCTTCTGTATCTGGAATACAAAATTAATTATTATAGCATGTACAATATTTTGAAGGTTTGTCAGCCGATTATGAATGATGGCACTACATGTGATGACGCTATTAATGCTGGGCGGTATATCGAAGATTTCACCTGCCGTGGAGTAGATATGTCTGCGAAGATGATAAAAGAAGTAGGTTTGTCTTTCCCCAGTGGTCACGCAAATTTTGCATTTTATACGATGTTGTACATAATGGTGCGTAAAGAAAACTATCTGAATGTGCATATAAAAGAGAAACGATGTTTTCGCTTACTTTAATATATAAAAATTTGTTTAATTATGATTTGTGTATGGTAGATTTATTTGCAAAAGCGCATGACATGGAGTCGTTTCAAAATGTTTAAGCATTTACTGCAGTTTCTATTCCTAATGTTTGCTTGGTATGCATCATTAACACGTGTTTCCGATTATCAACATCATTGGAGCGATGTCTTAGCAGGATCTGCTATTGGCACATTCTATGCGGTTATAGTGGTGCGTGTCCATCTAAAAAATAAATACTTTTTATTCTTTTATACATAATTATTGCATATAGATGTATTTTTAAAAAAATTACTGGTTTTATTTGTTTTTACTATGTTTTTCTTTCTGCTCTTTTACAGACTTCTTCAATGTGGTAACATGAACTCAGTTTTAAAAAATTTTACCGGGACGATTCAATCCAAAATATAAAACTTCTGTACAATTGTTTATAGTTTCCTTAATTTATTTTAAAATATACATATTTTGTTTTATATATAGTGAATGTTTTGAATATTTAATGATAAACAAAAACAATAACCATTAATATTTTAAGTATAAGAATTTAAATTATTTTTTAAAAAGTATTTTTATTGCAATATTTTTAAGAAACTTTTGGTAATAAGTTCTAGATATTAAAATTAATTTTAATAAAAAACACAATAATAAAGTTTGATTTTTTATTAAGTTCTTTATCCAAATATTTATCAATTGCAATATTACCAAGTACAGAGAGATGAACCTATAGCAGAAAACGGAGTGCATGTGCATTCAGTGTATATCTCTAAACAAAAATGCAGTTAATTAGAAACTTTATTCCAATCACTTACTCATTTTAACAATATATCTTCGACGTTCAGTATTCGTAAAAAACCTTAAATATATATAAACTAGTAGATGACCCGGCGAACTCTGTTCCGCCTTAAAGGCAATAAATAAGCAGTTTTTTTTTTAATTGGAAAAAATACAAAAAAAAAAAATACCAACATTAATCATTCATAATTTATTTGTGTATTTTAGTACATAGGTTGCTCTTCATTTAAGTACCTTGTGATACACGACATTTTTTGATTTATTATCAGGCGCAAAAACAAACAACGCAGATGGTCTTCCGACCCGTGAACATGCCACGTATAATTGACGATAATGGTTTTCAAAGCTTTTTCATGGGTATCTTGCCAGACATATCGCCTCTAAATGCAAAACGCAAAAGATTCTTAAAAATGAAAATTTTGGAATTAATCAATGAATTAAATGAAGAACAGGAATCTGAAGAACATTTTATTTCATATGAAAGTGAAGAATCATTGTAATTTATGGAAATTGAATGCAAGGAATACAAACATGAGTAGGAGTAGGAGTTATCTTCTGCTTACTGATTAAATATATAAGCATTAAAATTACTTATATTTATAGCTTATGCGTGTGATATTGTTCTTACTTATATTTATTATTGCATTAATAATAAGTGCAATAAATACAAAGTAAATATTTTTACTAATTATTATAACAGTAATTAGTACAACATTAAGTATTAATTTATGTATTATTCTTTCAAATTAAAGTATTACAATATATATATGAACTTCCAAAGAACTCAATCTTCCCAAAGAAATAAATAGTTCTAACTAAGTTATATTTCTATCTGTTAAATTTTAATAAAATATTTTCTTATATCAAAAATTTGATAATTTCAAAACCTACTTTGTCGTGAACGGGATAAACAGGTATCCTATGTCCTTCTCCTGGCCTTAAACTACCTCCCTGCCAATTTTCAGCTAAATCGGTTCAGCCTATATCCTTCTCCTGGCCTTAAACTACCTCCCTGCCAATTTTCAGCTAAATCGGTTCAGCCGTTCTTGAGTTATAAGTGGTGTAACAAAAACACATCTTTCTTTTATATATATAGATATATATATCAATATGAAAGAAGAGAGATAACTGTTTAAGCCTACTTCTAGACACATTGGTTTCAAGGTTGTGTGTTCTGTTGCAATGAATACGAAAGATTGTATTCATATAACCAGATAAGTTCAGGACGTAACTAAAATGTGATATATGTTGGCAAAAGAATTATTGCTTATGACAGACAAATATTTTTTTTAACGACAGAATTGCACTCTCAAAGAGAACGTTGGAAGAATGCGGAACATTTGTCCCATTGCAATAATTGTTGATATATTCCTCAATCGGCGTCATCGATTAAGTTATTAAACTCATTAATGCAACATTGAGATATCCGTTTCGGTATTATGCAAGAAAAAATTACTTGGACAGTGCAACTGAAATTATAACCTGATCGTTATAGTGATTTATATCGCAAAACTGAACGAACATACTAATGCTACTGCAACACAATACATCGTAATATTGTTAAGGTAAGTATGAAATAGTTTTTATTTCTAACTATCCCAAGAACAAGTAGCAAATTTTTTTAGTACATTAATCCCATTTACTACTTATCTATCAAAAATTGTGGGGAATGCATATCCCAAAAAAATGAAATACTTTGTTAGTTATTTAACATAAATACATAATAATTAACTTAGAACTGGGAAGCTTTATTCTAACAGAATAGTTTTCTATGAATAAAAGATCAAAACGATAGATTTTAAAGTTTGAAACACTACTAGGTTAAGTTAGGTTATATCGGCGATCCAATGGAGATTTTCTTAGGCATATTGGCCCATTGTACTACAGCTGTATAATAGAAAAATGCAAGGTTTAATACCACCTGAAACGTTGACGAAGCTTAAAATGCTATTTAGTGGCAGACCTTGTAGTTGATCAAGATCTTTAAAGAAGGTGCCATTAAAGTACTGAGTCGCCGCTGTGCATGAGTAGAACAAAAACAAAGCAGATGAGAGGCACTTTCATCGTCCTCCCCACAGCTGTGATAGATAAAATTGAAGAGAAGATTCAATCTTCTAGCATGACTACCTAATCTATAATAACTTGTAAGTAAACTTACCACAAGACTGATATCTCTACAGGACATTTTAATGGGAGTATTCGATTTCCTTTAGTGAAAGGTAGACAAATTGAATATAGATGCATGTATATCGTTGAGTCTTCCCATTTTTTATTAAAAAGTTCAGCACAGAAAGAGCTCAGTAACAGTTTGCATGATGTTAACAATATGCCCAGATTGTTTAGGTCTTTCGAATGAATTCCTGAAGCAGCCCTTCTGGTTAGCTCGTCTGCTTTAAAATCACTAAATATATCGTTATGACCGGGAACCCAAATTAGAGAAATATTGAGCTGTGGACAATAATTAATAGGGATTTTGTGGACAAAGATTTGTTACGAGCTCTCTAAGTAAATCTCTTAAATTTATGTTTCTTACAAAATTCTTTCACAAGTAATGACTTCTTTAAAAAAATGTTTGATGTGTTTTGAATATGCGTTTTCCTTTTAAATTATGCAATTTAATTTGATATATAAGATATTCGAAATGCAATACGTAATAATTACAACATAAAATTTTATTTTATTTACTAGTCGACTTAAGGGTTTTCAATGGCTGTCATGTTGAAGAAAATTAAAATTGCTTTAGAAAAAAGAATTC
>NC_051847.1:25668822-25678947 GCF_002237135.1 Teleopsis dalmanni | reverse complement strand
AAGTTGCCACATTCGCATACAATAACAAAAATAACAAACAGCATCAAGAATTTTCTTTCTTAAAGATTTTCCCATTTTCGTTTCATATCATGTCCTATTTTCATATCAATTTTTATGCAAAATCGTTACTTTCTGATTATTTTAATAATCCGCAGCAGCAGCTCACATTGCACTTTGTGCAACGTTCCTCCGCATGCAACATGTCGCCGCAAGAATAATGACATCGATGCTGACAACTCAACTCCGCGGCAGTCGTGCCATGCTCAGCGTAATGTTATTATGGCAATATGGCGGGTTTAATGGTTGTCAGCGTTCTTCATAATAAAGCATCCTGAAAACACTTTTTAATTCGAACAGCACGCAGCAGGTGTCAATTCACTAAATTGCAAATGCTACAGCCCGAGCTCCAGCTGCATCCTGTCACGGTGCGCCTTTATGCATTTAATAAACTTAGAGCTGCGTAATGTTTGCAGCACAATTACAAATTCCTTTTTATTCTCAACTTGTAGAAAGAAATTCATTTGAGCTGCTTAGAGGTTAAAGCTTTCATTCACAGTTACTTTCAGCTACTCTTAACGGATGATGGTTTCGTTTTTATGCGAGGGTCGTACAATATCCTTAACCAAAATTGAGATGAGTTCAACTTTTATTGTAAGAATTCCTAATTGAAAAGTGGTGGTGATGTAGCCAAGAAGAAAAGTTTCTTCAAGAAAGTGGAATAATAGATTTTATACTTTCGTAATGCGCCGAAAGATGGCGGTGGTGTAAGTCAAAAAATTCTTTTTTTTGGCATAAGAAATTATGCTTATTATATACATTAATGTAAAATTTAACCAAATTTAAGTAAATAAGTTATCTCACAGGAAAATAATTTTTACAAAATCTTATTTTAAATTTCAAAAGAAAAAAAATATTAAAATTAGGATAAGCTATAGTTCAGACAACGAAATCGCACCATTTTAAAAAATTTAAAAGATCTAACATATAATCCAAGAGATTTTCGAATAAAATTTAAAGGAGCATAATGGAGACCAATAACAAAAATGATATTCATCTGATAAAAAAAAATGATGAACAATCGTTGATAAAAAGATAAATATATATACTGATTTGTTAAGGTTATGTTAATCTGGCTGAGGTCTAACATACAGTAAGTAATTAAGTATTCTGGTTGAAAGAAGAAAGTTATACATTTATTGTTTACATATGTACACTACCGCTATTAAAGTTATATTTTTTAAATACTATCTAGGTGAGAGTTATAATTTCTAAATAACATTTAGGTGGAAATTACATTTCAAAATCACTTCTAAGTGGAAGTCACACTTCCCAAAGCACGATCAGGTGAAAGTTGTACTTCCAAATTCATATTAATGTGATACTCGTAGTTAAGATTCCAAAGTATTTTCTAGTAATCCCTCCTAAAATCTAGCTTAGGTAGAAATTATACTTCCTGTGTATTATGCAGGTGAAAGTTATACTTCCTAAATATTGTCCTGTTGGAAATGATATTTTCTAAATCCTTACTCAGTTTTACTTCGTAAAGCACGTCTTGGTGTAAGTATGTTCTATACGAATGTATAACTACTTCGTAAGTATTATCTTAGTGGAAGCTATACAATGACTATCCAGTTAGAGGTTCTCTATTCTAACTGTACTTCCAAAAATATTGCTTAAGTGAAAGAGAGCTGACGCAGAATATTAGCCAGATCAGTTGCTTATTCTGTAGGTAAGAAATGGCTCTACAATATTAGTTGAATATATGTACTAATGGGCTCAAAATCACCAGGACATCATCTGAAAACACATAGACAAATATTAATGTTTTTGTTTTTTTTCATTATTTAGTTGTTTTAAGAAAGTTAAGTAAGCGAAACCACAATTACTCAGTTTTCTTTTGAATGTCTATTACGAATTTAAATTTAATATAGAAAACTCCAAAAGTGAGAAAGTATACTTCAATTATAGACCCTGCAAAAAATATTCTGACCCATGGAGTGTGTTAATAACTAGTAATGACTATGATGTATACTTTTACAGATTTTATTAAAAATATCAACTAAACATTTTATTATTAACGATCTAAGCGATTCAGTAATCCCATCAAGGGTTTATTTTCATTCCTATACTAAGAATTTGAAGGTTACAAGAAGTTTGGATAATTATGTCTCATTAGATTGCGTATTTCCGTTACGAAAAGAGCAGCGAAATGGAAAAATGGAACCAAAATTAGAAATAAAAATAACCAAGTACGACATATCAAATAGTAGTACAGCTTAAAACAACGAAATCCTGAGAAAAGTGGCCAACGTTTTTTGATTGCCACATTTAACAAAATGCTTACCTTTTAGAGCATCAAATTTTTCTTAACCTACAGAAGCTTATTAATGACTACTAGGAAGGTGTAATATAGCATATATACGGTGTGTATACATAAATGTTACCTTAGTAAGCAATAATATGCTTGCTAACAGCACTAAAATACTTCCAATACATATAAAAGCGAAAAGTTTTTAAATAATTTAATTGACTACTTCTTTTTAATAAATTACATATCTAGAGACTTAGTTCCGAATACATGTTACTAGCACTATCACTGGAATTTATCTTCGATATAAATCTGCTATAAAATGGTTCGATTTTTTTTTATTTCGATGTAAGCTACAAGGAAATAAAAAATTATTTCAAACAAAACATTATATGAGCTTAAAACTATTTATATATAAACGTTTTTAACACTTACGTAGTATTAAATAATTTGCTTAATATTATGTGTACTCAAAAATATTTCTCAAACTTTTATTTAATATTTTTCATTTTATTATCATTTTATTATTAATTCAACAAACAAATTACTCTATTTTAAATTTACTAAATTGTATGAAATTTATCTACAAATCCCCAACACATGCTAAACTGTAGATTGTGTACAGTTTGATAAGCATTGGGATAATTCATACAAGCAAAAGTAATCATACAAAAGAAACGTCAAAAACATATTTTCGGTGCTCAATCACATTGTTTTTGCATTTCTATTCCAAACATCCATCAAAAGTAGGCAGCGCTTAATGACGTTCGCGGTGCAATTTCATTTATTGTACATAATAAAATAATAAATAAAAAGTACATTCGAAAGTGTACAGACCAAGTATAACAGAAAATTTATTTTTATTTTTCTAACATATAATAATTTAGTTTATTTAAGAAACCTAAACGCTTTATAAATAAGGTAAGTGCAAATGAAATGTGAATATTATTAGTGAAAATCTTAAAGATTTTCAGTGAAAGTTGTGAAGAATAACCCTTTCAAATTTGCACAATAGTTCTTAAAATGATGTAATATACACGATTTAATAAACTTAATGAAAATGCCATATTTCAATTAAAACTGATATGTGTGCTGTCATAGTGTTTTATCCATAAATGTGCGTGATGTATAGCGGCTGAAGTATACTATGTATGTACATAATCGTCCTCTTCAAGGCAAATGCACGTTGCTCATGTTAAAAAAATGTGTATGGCGTGATGTCTGGAAAAGCAATATGCGCGAATTTGTTGAAAAATATATAAATTTCAAAAAATTTCATTCATAAGTTTGTACTTTTCTGTTGAAAAATATGAAATACTTCTGTAATCTAAAGAAATGATTATGAAATTTGTATATAATGCGAAGTCACCAGACATCACAGGTCGTTAGAGCGATCCACTAAACGAAATGAGTAAGCGTAACACTACTCACTCAAACTGTAGACTATCGCGTGCATTGTGTGAATGAGTCGAAAAAAAAAAATTTTAAAAAAACGGTCGGTCAGTATGGGAAGCATTTGGTGCTACATTTTGCGGCCGTTATATGATAATAATAATTATTCGTTATTAAACGCATTTAAAATCAAAATATATGTGTGTAGTAGATGTGTAAATATTATTATAGTGTTTTTTATAGATTATTAAAAAATTTTAATTAATAAAGATTGTGAAAACGGATTTTTGAATATATTATGGGTAAATTAAGAACATAATTATGATTACCCGTTTATGCCAATTTAACAACAGATTTTAATAGAAAGTTATTCTGAAACATTTTGTCCCTAACACTAACACTGTATGTCAATATTGCCTACTTTTCGATTTATGGGAAAACAAATAGTCTACTTGTTTCTAGTTGTTCGTGTAAAGTAAAAATTGCATAAACTAGTTAGCGTAAGATGGCGTGTGTGTAATCAACATAAAAAGATTGCTACTTAAAAACTCAATATCTGAAGTAGTTAGCTATATAGGCATATGGCATAGTGAAACAATTGTTTAAAATGTTTAACTCTATTATAATCCGGGAAACCGATATCGCGACAGTTCACGCAAAAATGTAAATCATTCTGATTAATAATCTTTTTTATATATAATACATATTTAAATGTTTTTTCTATATTTTATGAAAAAATATAATAACTACGAAATTGTAGAGTATTCAACTAACGCTATTTATAATCATTTCTAGTTTTATGAGATACGAATTAAATTTTTTTTTAGAATAATCTATTAATTTGAATTAACCGATAATTAACACCATATGCTCTATAATCAACGTTTTTCAAATATAAAGCATTTCATACAGAATAAAAAATAATATCAACGTGAAATAATCGCTCACATTATTTATAAAAATTAAACAGAAACTGCACATATGTACATATATAACCTTTTTATCTTTCTCTACAATAGTATGATTTCCACAGTTAATTTATCTAATCTAGGTATTATTTTATCACAATTATATAACTTTTTTTCTTATAAATAAAAAAAAATTCAAGCGATTAATAGCTTCATTAATTATAGAATAATCCTATACAATTTTTTATCTAAACCAGTCTATAATTTTTATAGTATATATTAAATAAATTATATAATTATATTATTTATATTATTAGTTATATTAGACACTTCTGATAATTTTTTTCTAAAATAATTATAATTTTTCCAAATTATAAATACACTCTTTTAAACATTTTTTCTGTATGGTTAATAACATTAATGCATGTTTTTACTATTTTCTTAATGTTAATCAGTAAAAGAATTGCAAAGCTTTTAGCTTACGTAATTGAAGATAATCTCTTTACGTAAAGCGTGAAAGAATATTCAATAAGAATATTAAAGTTCCAGTTTTATAAGGCACTGAAAGCAGAGATGTAATCATCACCAGCGACTAAATTCTCCAAGGCTTTATCAACCATAGTCTTCGACCCAGCTTTGATATATTCTGTTCAAACGCAATACCCTATACCGTATTATGGTTCAATAGTAGACAATGATCCTAGCTTATATTTAAGACAATAGTACCTAACAAAAACTAATTATTGCTTATTAAATCTATTATATCTCATATATTATTTACAAGCGTTATATATTATCTTTTTTAAATGAAATGCTAATAAATTCTTAATTATATAAATTATACTGGTATCAGTAACTGGTATAAGTTTAAATAGCTTTTTAAAAAACTCATCATCAATAAACATTGAAAAAATCCAACTAAATAATGACAATAAATTGCATATTAAATATATAATCAAATAAATATGAATATTGATTTATGAACTTATAGCTTAAAGTTCTTATAGTGATTCCACAAATGCACTAAACAAATGTATTTATTTTATTTACAAAATATTACGCTTTCATGATCTAAATAAACAACTAAAGATAGTGTTTACTTCTCATTTAAATAAAGACTCTTCACCCATTATTCAAAACGGAAATTCTCACCGATCTGATTGATCGCAATGTTTTGTTTCCCATTAATTTGTTTAAATATAAAGAACTTAAAATAAAAATTTGGTTTGCATACTCATTGTTATTTTCTATTTAAAATTTAAAATTTTCAATTTATTTGCATACCAACAATTATAAACAATAACCTATAAACAGAAGGAAGAATAGAGAGCAATCGCTTAGCAATTCATAAAATAAACAGAATTGAAAAATATATTCGCAAATCAATAGAGTTCGATCAGTAAGTAGCTTTTTACCCCTGAGTTTTAAAACTTTTTTTTTTTATTAATAAATTCTGAACTTTGGTCTTTGTTTGAAAAAGCGACAAATTGTTCCTACCGTTTGCAATTGCACCGCTGAAAACGTATTGGCGCAAAAGTCAATTGATCTAATCTCAAATGGTAAAAAAAAGTTTATGGCAACAATACTAATAAAGTGACAGAAAACGGTTTTTCTGTAGAATCATATATGACTGGAACTTGGGAAGCTTCGTACAAAGAGTAGAACGTCATCGTGCAACAACAACAAATTGTACATTTGATTAGAATCCAAGTTCGCACGTATTGAGTAATGTATAAAAAAAGTATTAACAAAACAAAAAAAGATTACAGAGCTAATGGATTCGAAGAAATACTTTAGGGTAGCGTAGCCAAAATGTCAACAAGCTTTCTACAGAAAGTTTTTTCAAGAACGCATGACAGTATTTTCCATGCTGTTAATTGTAATTCTACTGTACTTTCGTGGTCACTGCATTAAACATACATTCAAGTTAAATTGAGGACTGATGCTTGTGAAGCAATAATGCAAATGCAAAAACTATATACCTATAAGAAAATAATAAATTTGCAATTAAAATGACGTCTTGTCTTGGTTCTACCATATAGTGTTTAATAGCAAAGTATCATCATTGATCATCTGATCATTGATCTTGGACACACTTTACTACGCTTTTTATAATTTAATTTATGGATTACTTTAATGAGTAGTGAATATATATAAGACTTTTCTTGTATTTTCAATATAACTCCCTTAATCCAAATATCTCAGTAATTCGAATTAATCCCAACTTTAATCAATTCGGACTAGCAGAGTTCTATTTTATTTTAATTTTATAAATTATTTATTGTTTTTCAGTAGAACTATTTGTATGACGGATATATGAAGAACATAGTAAGTTAACTAAAAAATGAGAACATTGTCAATATCTAAATTGATTTATTGTAGTAAACGATATTGAAGATATTTTTAGTACCAAATTCTGAACTCAGGTTTATTGCTGGTAAAAAGAACTGCCTTGAGAAAGAAATTTAAAATACTTCGAAACTTCGGAGTATTTAATATATGAAAATATAAACTTATTGCCTAAACTTGTTTATATTTTATAAAAACAATTCTTTTTAAATTGTACATATACACATGAACCAAGTTTTATATGTTTTTATATAGGTTTTGACTTAAATACAAAAATATGCAACTTGGCTCTGTTTACACTTCCATAATGACATGTCGCTGTCTCCAATCAACAACAACGCGCTTATCAACATTTTATTACTTATTGGTTAAACGAAATTATATGAAAGCTATTTACTTTTTAAAACAATAACCTTTTGTTACCATTTTAATTATACTTGTGATTTTTATTACTTTTAATTTTCAACAACTTTTGAATTTTTAATTTCCATGTAATAATAAGCAACAAAAAATGTTGAGTATGTTAAAATGTTGACTAGAGACGCAGCAACATTTTGCTAGAAACATGTCGCACTTGAAATGCCTATTTAAAAAGTATTTATTTGTTCGTATTCTATTGCTAGGGAAATTTATATATATGAGTTTGTATTTTTATATTTTCACAATAACATTGATATCAAGCTGTGTTACACATTATACTAGAGAATCCCTTAATATACAATTAAAATAAAAACTTCACTAACAGTATAATTTATTTAAATATATATATTAAATAGACAATTTTTTATTATTTTACATTAAATATATTTACAACCCCAACCTTCGAATGTATTTCAATATGCACTCCACAAAAGTTTCTTGCTTTTTTGCACATTAAAGACTATATAGTATAATATATGTTTACGAGTGCATAGAGAGTAGCCCTCTCATAGCAACGGACACCACTGGGGCTACCTTCCGCAATCGCTGCGTATTTATATTCAGTCTTTGAACAATTTTCGTCAGTTTGGTGCGCTGATATCGGGTACTGATTTCCTAAACAAATCAATCGTTAAAAGTGTAAGAATTAAATATTTACATAAGAAGTTTCTGTTTAGAAAAGTTTTAAAAAATTAATCTTCATATATAATATAATTTTACTATTAGAAATAATCTTCTTTATGTGTGAACATTTTCATAACTTAAGTTATGCTATTACCACCTACTAAGCATATAAAGATTTTGTGAATAGTACATAAAAAGGTGTTAAAAATTTTGTAAACAAATACTTTGCAATAATTCAATTTTTAAGAAGATTTTCGTTTTCAAGTATTATTTTTCATAACTGATTAAAAACTAAATTATTTTTAAAAATTTTTACTTGATTGTCTTAGAGTTTTTATAAATAAATAAAATAGTTAGTTAGATGAAGTAGAGGGAGGAACGAATCCTCCTCAAATAGCTACGAAAGACGTTTTGAATCCACAATTAATCGTAATAATAGGTAGAAGACGGTCGAACAAAAACCAGCCAGAAGCATTTATAAAGACAAGAGTCTGGCCAATGCTAATACTGGAGATATCACTGAGTGTGTTAATATAACATAAATAACATAAAATTCTATTAAAAAACTTATTTTAAAGTACCATGAAGAACAATCACTATAGAACTCTACTCTACTAGTAGATATAAATATAAACATATATTGCTGCTACTTTTGTTGTTGTAACTCGGGTTATAACTCTTTTTCCTGTTAAACCCTCTTTTGAATGGTGACACCGCGATATAAGTTCAAAGTAGTGACAGCTCCTTAATTATGTGTGAGTTTAAAAATAGTACTGCTATCATTGTTATTGTAGCCCTTGTGGAAATTTCATAGTATTTTATGTGAACCCCGTGTTTTGCCTATCACTGTTATTATATCGCTTATGGGAACTCCCAATATTTTCTATACAACCCGCAATTCACTCAAAAGGGAAATATTTAATATCATTTTTAAACTTACCGTCTCTCTCTCTCTGATCTTCAGAGTCTAGTAATACGTGCGCAATTATCAGTACATTCATTATATTTTCAAAATATATATTGCAAAATATTTCTTTATATTTATATCTTCTAGATAAGCCCTTTTAAAACATTCTATCCAGTAACATTAGTACTTGTAAAATATGCAAGTACTATATATAAAAAATAGGTTTCTTAGTCACAATATAGCTAGATAAAATGCTATTTGCTTCTAACTTATTGATAAATATATCTTGGCTTATGGAAATTATTACACAAACAGAATTCTCTCTTCTCTAGAAATTTTTATTCAAAATAACACATGTGGTTTTGATTCTAGAAAAGAAATTAAAATAATGGACTATCAATGCCATATTATATCATATATTGTATTATAATAAATTATTATTAACAGAAAATAAAATTCTGTGAAATAGATAAAATTCAGAGTAGATGTGGATTCGACACTTCATTTAACCTAAATTTATGTATAAAAATATCATTAATTTCATTAAACAATACCTTAGTCTTATAAGAATGCAATTAATGTGCATTCTAGGAATATTGAATACATACATAAATATTTTACAAATTTTATAGGAAGTGCTTATAACAAAGTTCTCAAATTTTTAGAAATGGGCTACTGATTCTTGATAATTAACCTATTATATTACATTAAGAATGTTTATATTTTAAAAAAAAAGGTTATAAACATTGTTTTTACATAAAATTGAAAGCTTATTTACCATAGAACGATCTGATTTAAATCAAATATGCGCCTTTTTGTTCGATAAATTGTTGCCATTTTAAAAATAATATCATTATATATCCCTTATAGAAGTTCTCGTCCGTATTGGCAAAAAATAAAGACAGTCGATTTTAACAAGCCTCTCTTGAAGCGAATTTTTTCCAGAAAAATCCATCGTACGCCATGGACAGAGACAGATAATAATCACTTGGTGCCAGGTTTGGACTATAAAGTAGATGCTTAAGAACTTTCCAACCAAAATCCCGGTGCTTTTGGCGAGTCATTATCGATGTGGTTGGCCTAGCATTGTGCTTTTGGAATAAAATTTCTCTCCTATTGCTCAAAACTAGCCGTTTCTGGGTGATTGCTTCCTTTAGGGAGTCCAATTGTTGACAGTACAGTTTCGAGTTAAGAGTTTTGCCGTAGGATAGCAGCTA
>NC_051847.1:25661748-25668722 GCF_002237135.1 Teleopsis dalmanni | reverse complement strand
TTTTTTATCGAAGCGACGTTACTTTTTTATAAGAATCAATGGTAGTATGCCTTTGTTATTAATTGCATGCATGAAGTGATGTGCAAGTATATTTGCATTTACATATCCCTTTGGAAAATTGCGAATTGGTCTTTACAAATACTTCATTAATTATTACTTTTCATTTGTGAAATTAATGCCGGTCGTATGGTTTAGATAAAATAAATGTAAAAATTCGATTTCATTACACCAGTGATATTTACTGTTAAAAGTAGTGAAGATTGTGTTAGTCATATATAGTTTTATTTTAAATCAAATTTAATGATACTGAAAATAATTTTGTGTTTCTGGAAATTTTACTCTTTGGCGATTGGAACAACATCATATTACTATAATTATGAGAAAGAGAGTTTGAATTATTCTGTATTCTTGCATTATTATAGTGCATTTATGAATTTACTACTCCTTATTTGTGCACCATTCTTCTTCTATTATGGCTTCACTTTTCTAAATACTCTTCTACACCAAAAGATTCTAATGAAAGTCATCAGCAACTCCAATATTATTGTACATATTCTAGTTATAGTACACAGTATAGCACGTCGGTCCACATATGATCATAAATGTTTTATATTAATGAAAAAATTGTTTCACTTTAATAAGAAGTATTTTGGAAACACTAGTTTTTATCAGTTTCCTTCGTTTACAGAAGATTGGCTAATTTTTGGTAAATATTTTTCTTTCTGTTGGCAAAATTTAACGATTTTGATTAGTTACATACTAAATAACAATAAACATAGTTTTCTTTTCATGCATATGTTATTAAATTTATATATAATGACAGTTTATAATTTCTTGGAAACTATCATATTCCGTTACCTTTTTTTATTATCTCATATGAGAAAATATTTTGGCATTTTAAACAGTGAATTAATAGGAATTTTTGGCGACTGCAATAAGGAATCCATTGATGATTCTATCTCAATAGTTTTAATTCCGAAACTATTGTGTAAGGATACTTTGACAAAGTTTGAGAGGTTGATGACTATGCACACTGAAGTCACGTTATCGACCATTGAATGCAATAAACTCTTTGAATTTCATGTAATTGCTTCACTTTTAACATTTTTCGTTACCAATATTGGTCTGTTCTATGCTGCATTAATATTTTTGCCGACCTTCTCAACTCATAACCTAATAAGTATGATATGCTTTTTGATAAACTTTTTGGTGAAATGTTTGGATGTATTTTTGTTAAATTACTGTGCCCATGATATTGTGTCCAGAAGGAGAAAATTTTCTGAAATTCTTAAGAAATACCAAAATTTTTTTAAAAACGAAAAACCGGCACTTAAGATGATGGTATGTTGATATTTAAAGATATATTATTTTTTTTAGTTAATGTTAAGATTTTGTTAAATATTAAGTCATTCACATCAATTTATTAATTTTCAGTCCCTAATAAAGTGTTAAAAAATACATACAGTATTTTATTTGCATTTATGAAAAAATATACACACACATAAGTAAATAATAGAATACAATCTATATATTTCTATATAAGTTTCAGTTTATAGTGTGCTTTGTTTTAAAAAGCTTTAGCTTTTGAAAAATGTTTCTTTGGTCCAATGAATCTAATCTATTAGCACATTATTACAACAAAAATGACTAGATTCCTTAATGCGAGTGACTACTTATGTTTAAGATTATGCATTTGTGCCGAAAGTGTAATAATTGACTCCCTTTAAAAGATGACTACAGGAAAACTGCATCAGAAACAAAACATTTGCCATAAAATATGTTCTTAAGAAATAAACATGTTGATTTGTGAAAGACAGATAAAAAAATTGTGAGTAAAAAGAATCGACTATTTTTGATAAACGTCTATTTTAAAGCAACATAATTTCTCAACCTCTTGTATTCAAAAAGATGTTCACAAAAAACTGAAGTACAATTAATTGACCAAAAATTGATGTCTGAGTTAAGCTACGTACGAGTATCCGTATTTCAGATCAAATAATCGTTTCTTGAAACTAAAATACGATATAATATCTTATATATTATTTTACGTGAACTCGAATGAATGTAATATTAAAGATTAAAAATTTTTTTTTAATATTAGGTATGGTTTTTGTAAATAATTAAGTTTTATGTACATTAATAATAACATTAAATATAAATTATTATTGTTTTCTTATTATTCTATAAACTTCATTTTATATTATTTCAGTGTGAAAAATTCTATCTAAATTTTGCTGTTATCAATTTCCGAATCGATATTTGTGGTATGTTTAGTATGAATAAACGAACGGCTTTTGTAATCATGGAAACAACAATAATGCATACAATAATCCTAATGCAATTCGATTATTTGATCAAATCTTGAAGAAATAATGATCCCATGAAAGGTATATACATAAAACAATTATAATGATTAATCTGGTTTCAAAAGCCTCTAACATTATATTTTCTTACTTTTTTAGATGAAGTCCATTCAATTAAAAGTTAATTAATGAAAGTTAATGACAGTTAATAGAAATGTGCCATAACTAATCAACTCATTCATAAACAAAACACATTCTGATGATATTTATTTTATTTTTGTAAAAATTATA
Source organism: Teleopsis dalmanni (assembly GCF_002237135.1). Lineage (NCBI taxonomy): Eukaryota > Metazoa > Arthropoda > Insecta > Diptera > Diopsidae > Teleopsis > Teleopsis dalmanni. Next base: position 25,666,128 of record NC_051847.1, on the reverse strand, counting down.
TAAGAATAATACATATATTGCTAAATAAAGTTAATTATCTTACTTACTTACTTATAGTTAATTACCAGTAAAGTCAATATCTATATAACTACTATTTCCTATTCAGTCATATGACATATGGCATACTCTTACCATTTAAACCAATTATTAGAAAGATACAAAAGTTTCTTATGGCTTAACTGTTCACAGCTGACCAACGGGTCGTTTACTTCGATTGACTTATAAATAGTTATTAATACATTATATTGAATACTATTGAGCGTGCGTCACCTTTTTAAAAGGTTTATTTGTTTCAATCGTCTTCTTCTTTCATGATGACACTCCGCCAAGTTACTTATTTCTATAGTGATTTTTGGTACATTTAGTTCGCGGTGAAGGTCGCTGTTTCTGATGTGCCATGAGGCGTTTACTATTGATCGAAGCTCATTATTCTAGAAGCGCTGTATAACTTCTATATTAGTTTTATTTGCACAACTCTATAGCTGTGCACCATATATCCAGACTGACTTCAATATTTTCTTATATATGGTCAACTATGAATGAATGGTCAACAGATATGAATTTCTGCCTAAATGCCATTAATAGGTTCGAAGTTTTATTTCTAATTCATTTTATTTTATTTGTTTTATTTTATTTTATTTTATTTTATCTTATTTTATTTTATTTTATTTTATTTTAATTTATTTTATTTTATTTTAGGTGTATATAAGACGAGTACTTTTTTGTTGCAAAATTAATATGGTTTGATTTCAAACCGTTCAAACCAATTTCCATCTTTCTGTCCAACTAACTATTTCACCAACGGCGTTTTGAAATTGTTGCGTGGATTCAATTTCTGTTTTTATTATAATAAGAATAGCAGTGTCTGTAAAAGTCTGTAAAATCTGTAAAAGTGGTTATGATTAAATTTTCCAACCCTGCCATAACGTCTTACAGGTCTTACAGACTATAACTAAAATTTAAAGATAGTACAGACTAGCGGAAACTACTTTATCATATCTGTCACATATATAATGTTTGGGTAAATGAGAGCGCATATCATGCATTATGATTTATAGTTACCAAAATATTACGGACTGTGTGAGGGTTGTATAGTTACGTTATAAGAAACAAGGACATTGTTCAGAAGGGCTGAAAAATAAATAAAAAAATTTTCCTCAATACCACAGATAAAAAGGATTACTTTTTAATTAACGCATTAAATGCAAAACCTTATAAGTGACAAAGTGATTGTAATGCAATTGTACTGCAGCTGCCATTGGTCTCTGTCAACTATAAGTTATATGGTTTCACTACAATTTATGTAGACGATAATTTAATTAATATGTACAAATATTACATAAGTATACTTGCATTTATTGTAGATGAAAACATATTTTTCAAAAAATTATTGAAAATAATTAAATTATTGTAATTTAATTAAAAGTAGTCAAAATTAATGAATTTGTTATTTGTCTCAGATACTTTCTTATTGTAGAAGTTTTTTATTTTTTAAATTGTAATATATATTACTTTTGCTTTGTTTTACTTGATATATTAATTATTTTTGAAATATTTCTATTAGTTTTCTATTTAAAATTTGACAGCTTCAGAAAAATTTTGCTATTAATAAACTGCTTTCAATGTTAGATAACAGAATCCAATGTTTTCAGATATGATGTCATTTAAATATAGTAATCGAATGAAAAGAAAAATCCTTATTGCCCACAAATAATGCTTTTGTTTCAAGTAAGGAGGAAATTGAAAGTAATATTTTGATATTATAAATATGAAAACTGTTCAAAATGTTATGGATGTTGAATATCCTTTCATGGCAGATTTCAAATTACGTGAAAATTAAACTTCCTTTACCGTAAATTTTTCAGTCCTTGATGGGTGAATACAGTGATATCTCTCGAAATGGACACAGTTTCTGGAAAAGATATTGCACTTCGACAATATTTATAAAACACGATTTTTTTTATCATCAAATGAAGGAACTGGGTATCACTCCTAAACCAACAAAAGTTTATTGTTGTTAAGTGTTCGCTTATAAGAGTTTTCACTGTTTTTGTATTTGAAATTTATTCAACATGTTTAATTAAAATCCTTACTTGAAAATATTTAAAAAATAAAAGTGTGTTAAATTTAAAGCAGTTTTAAGTTCTAAGTAAAATAAGTGATTGTTAGAAAATTATACGTTTATAAATTTCTAAAAATAAATACTGAAAAAAGAAACAAATGGCTTAATAATTTATCTTATAAAAACAAGAATCCTTTAAAAAGGCGTGAGTATGAAAAATATGCTAATTTACAAGAAACCAACTGCAAATAATTAATGAGTCCTTCAAAAAGGCAAGCACATAATGTTGGTAATGCTAACAAATTAAAGAAATACCCCAAAATCTTTTGTAAAAAGTATTTTGAAAGGTTTTTGATGAACTGAAATAGAGTCAAGTAAATAAAAAATATACTCATTTATTTTAAAAAGAGTTAAAATTATAAAAAAACATTTTTAGGGTAAACTATGAAGATTTTTAATCATATACATGGAAAAATAATTTTTTTTTGGAAAAGATTTCTATGGACTACATTATTACAGACATCGTAATAAATAGAGTAAACAAATTAATTAAAAAACTTTGTTATTAAGTCATTAACACTAATTACCAATTATTTTTATTTTTACTTATTAATCATTTACAACACTTAAGTAAAACTTTAAAGTCATTTTAATTATATTTTATGTTATATAATATATAATATTTTTCTTAAAGTAACATTATTTTAAGATTAACATAAAAAATTTCGTAGAAGGAAAGACGTTCGTAAAAGAAAATACTTAAAACATTGAAAATTGATTACAAATCTTCGGTTATTTGGTTTAAGTTTATTTAACCAAATATTAGTGATTAGATTTGACACCTCAAATTTTGAGATAAAATCAGGAATGTCGTTAATTCAATAAAAAATATTTCTTTAAGATTTAATTAGTTACAATCTATAAAACATCTGTCTTCTGTTTCTTCCCACAAGGTACAAATAATCTACTTTACTCTATTTGTGTCAGATATCTTTTATTTCATTTGTGTTGTGTTGCTTTTTATTCACAATTTTATATAAAATCTAATTTTGTGAAAAGATTTTTGTATATTTTGTATTCTTATTGTAAACCGAGATATTTGCGCAGTGCAATAAATTATTGTAGTCAAGTCAATGCCGTGAAGACTGTTTTCGTATCCAGGTTGTTAAGTGAAACCACACCATTGGTTAACTCTCACTGGAATAATAAAAATTGTTTACAAAATCTTGTGTGAATACTCGGAAATCAAAGTTCAGATCGTTTTCTATAATTTACAGTTTATGTGTTCAAATTTATAATAAAATATGTGTGATAAGTAAGTCTTCTTTTGTTCCACAGGAGAATACTAAACAAGTTATGATGCATTTGGGTATATATATCATTATATACATATCCAAAATTTGGCAAATAAAAGTTGGTTTTAAACATTTAAATATGAAATCTAAAATGTAGTTGAGAAAAATTAATTTAGTTTTGAATAAATAAACTAACTTAATTCAATTATAAATTTTATGAACACGGGTCCCCATAGCGTATGAGTGATATTTTTCTACAAGTTAATAAGTAAGTACATTTTTTCCGATTATATTTATTATTGCATCAATTTTATGTGATAATTTATTATAATTCGTATAATTTAAATTTTAAAATTAAAGTGTTTTAAGAATTGATAAAATTATTGAGAATATTTTATTACCACATATGTACTTAAATTAAGTAAATAGTGTAGTTACAAGGAATTTTAATTGATATTGCAGCCTAAAAGCAGGAAGCATGTAAAGAAGAATATAACTTGATTAAAAATACTGTAAATGGAATTGTTTTAATTAATTTTCATTAATTTGAGTGTTGAAAGTATGCAGCACAGCAGTGATTATTCTGGTTGATTAAATTTTAATTTTGTGATTTTTGAAATGAGAATAAATAAAAGAAGGTGTTTAATTTGAATACCTTAAATGTAAGTTTAATTTAAGTGTATTTGATTTAAATATGAATTTATTGAGTAAGATAAAGCTTTAAAATACACGACACTGAATACATAATTTATGTAGCTGAATTCTACTAAGTGAAATATATTTTATATAACAAAATATACTAGTATAAAAATTTAAAATATGTAAATATTTTGAAATGAATATAAGAAATACTTCTATATTACTCAACAGCTATTTAACTATCATATCAGAAAAAATAATGTACTTATATGTAAATGAAAAATTATTTTAAATTTAAAACTATTTTGTGAATGAATATTGCAGGTAATATTTGAAGTATCATTCAAATATTTTCCTTTCGTTTTTTTTATCATTATAAATAAA
>NC_051847.1:25642328-25661648 GCF_002237135.1 Teleopsis dalmanni | reverse complement strand
CCGTTATCCAGACACGGCTGGCACAGGGGCCGTGCGCCTGTGTGTTTCTGGACGAAGCCCAGTTTCTGTCGCATGATCAGGTCTGGCAACTGGCCCGTGCGGTGGATGATCTGGATGTCCCCGTCATGTGCTATGGCCTGCGGGTAGATTTCCGTGGCGCGCTGTTTCCCGGATCGGCCGCGCTCTTGGCCCTGGCCGATGAAATGCGCGAAGTTCGCACAATCTGCCATTGCGGGCGCAAGGCAACCATGGTCGTTCGTCTTGGCCCTGACGGGAGCGCCATGCACGATGGTGAGCAGGTGCAGATCGGCGGCAATGAAACCTATGTCTCGCTTTGCCGCCGCCATTGGCGTGAAAAGATGGGGTATTAGACCGCGTTCGGGGGCACCCGCCCATCCCGAAACGCCATCAGGTTTTCTACCGCCATCATACCCATCGCGTCGCGCACCTCCAACGCCGCCGTGCCCAGATGCGGCAACAAGGTGACGTTATCCATCGCGCGCAATGCCTCGGGGACGTAGGGTTCCTTTTCGAACACGTCCAGTCCCGCCCCCGCAATGCGGCCCTGTTGCAACGTGGCAATCAAGGCGGCCTCGTCCACGATGTCGCCACGTGCAATATTGATGAAATGCGCATGCGGCTGCATCAGGGCGAACTGTTCCGCACCAATCAGGTGATGCGTCTGCGGCGTCGCCGGTACGGCAACCACCACGAAATCCGCCGTCCCCAACAGCGTTTCAAAATCCACCTGACGGGCAGGGAAATCCACTGGCTTGGCAGAGCGGTTTTTTCAGCCGACATTCACCGAACCCGAAATGGGCACCGGCGATCAATTGCCTCGCGATACGGCCCATGCCGATGTGGCCACGGTTTTCCCGCTGACGTGCTGACCAAGAATTGGGGTGGGTCCAGCTGCCGTCCCATTGCCCGAGCGGACGAACCGCTCGCCGCACCGGCGCGGCGGGCGCTCATCAGGAATAAGTCATGCGATGTCGGCGGTGGCATCCGTGGACCGCGGCCGGGTGTGTTGGTGACCACAATCCCGCGCGCCTTGGCGGCGGCAACGTCGATGTGGTTATACCCCACCCCGAAATTCGCCACGATCCGCGTCCGCGCATCCCCCGACAACGCCTTGGCCGTAACCTTATCCCCCAAGGTGACCAACAGCGCATCATAGGTGGATAGGGCCTGTTGCACCTCTTCCTCGGTCATGGGGTTAGCGCCATTGCGAAAGGTCGCCTGAAACTCGGCGGCCACGCGGGCCTCGACTGCGGGCGTCAACTGACGTGAGACAAGCAGTTTCAAAACAATTGCCCTCCGGTGGGAACTTCGTCACGCGGGGCGATCAAAACCACATTGCCCTGATCATCGGGCACGCCCAAGGTCAGGACTTCGGACATGAACGGCCCGATCTGGCGTGGCGGGAAATTGACAACCGCCAGAATCTGCATGCCAAGCAACTGTTCCGGCGTATAAAGCGCGGTAATCTGCGCGGACGAGCGTTTGACCCCGATATCCACCCCGAAATCAATCGTCAGCTTGTACGCCGGTTTGCGCGCTTCGGGAAAGGGATCCACCTTTACGATGCGACCGACCCGAATATCCACCTTGGCAAAATCGTCATAGGTAATCACTTGCCCAGCTCCCGTCCCCGTTGTGCGGCGGCATGAACCGCCTGTTTCAATAATTGCGGAAAACCTGCATCGGGCTGCATCAGCACCTGCAACGCGGCCGCCGTTGTGCCGCCGGGGGATGTGACGTTGATGCGCAACTGTGCCGGATCTTCGCCCGACTGCACCGCAAGCGCCCCCGCCCCCGCAACCGTTGCCCGTGCAAGTGTCAGCGCCAGATCACGCGACAGGCCCTCGGCCTCGCCCGCAGCGGCCAGCGTTTCGATCAAATGGAAAACATAGGCGGGACCAGAGCCGGACACCGCCGTGACGGCATCCATCTGATCCTCGGCATCCAGGCGCACAACCTGCCCCACGGCCTGCAACAACCCCTCGGCGGTGCGCAGATCGGTTTCCGTGGCGCTGGCGTTGCCGATGATCGGGGTGATCCCCTGTCCGATGGCGGCGGGCGTATTCGGCATGGCGCGCACGACGGGCGTTCCCGCCCCCAAGGCCGCCTCGTAGGCCGCGATGCGGATACCCGCAGCCACGGAAATGAACAGCGTGTTCCCCCCACCAAGCGATGCAAGCCGGGGCAACGCCTCGGTCATTTTTTGGGGTTTAACGGCCAAAACGGCAACGGCCGCATCCGTGACGGGGCCACCAACACGCACCCCCAGATCGGCCAGTGCCTGCGTGGGGCGCGGGGTGATCACCTGCACCGCCTGTGGGTTCAGGCCCTGCCGCAGCCATCCGGCCAGCAGCGCCCCCCCCATTTTCCCGCAGCCCAGCAATACCAGCCCACGGGCCTCGATCGTCGTGAAATCCATATCTTCCCCCGTTTTGGGAAAGATTAGGCGCGACCGTAAGCCTCTGCAATGGCAACCTTCATGGCCTTTTCGGGCGGCTCCTCGCCCCAGCAGACCAACTGCATCGCCGGATAGAACCGTTCCGATGCCATAACCGCTGCGCCAATCATGCGGTCAACCTGTTCGGTGACCGCACATTGCCCACCGGCCAACACCAGACCGTGACGCCAAACCATCATCTTCTGGTCTTGCCAAAATGAAAATGCCCCCAACCAGCATTGGTCGTTGATGCGGTTCAGCAGGTCATACAGTCCCGGACGCGACGCGGCGGGCGGATCCAGTTCAAACGTCGAAAGCAACCGCAGCGTTTCGTCCTGTTCGTTCCAAGCCAGCGTGATGGAATAGGTACGCCACTGACCTTCGACCATCATGGCGATCTGGTCGTCCGCCACACGGTCAAAGTCCCACGCATGGGCCTGTGCAAGATCCTCGACAACATCAATGGGATGCAGTTCGCCGACCTCGATATAGTCTTCCGTTATCGCCATACGGATGCTCCTGCCCTGTCATCGCCCCGCAGGCAAAAGCCCACGGCACACTGGTGTCACACAACTAGCGGCGTTTGGATGCCACACTAATACTATATATCGTGGGCGCACCCCGCCTTTGTGTAAAGCAGTTAGTCGGGGATAAGTCAGGGGGTAGATGCGTTATACGGGGATAACCCGGGGGGTGATTGGCGGAAAACATCCCTGAACTTTTCTACCCCGACTGTGCCGCAAAAAAGTGGCCCCGCGTGCCCCCGAAATCGGCCACGATTCGTCATGGTGCCGGTATTGCGCCATCCCTCGTCTTCAAAAACCGCCAAGAAAATAGGCTCTCGGGACACAGGGGATTGTCGTAAAAAGATTTTATTTCGCCGCAAATGGACGCGCGCCACCCTGAGGCGTGGGCACAAACCCTGCGTGCCACGCCAAGTTGAAGAACTAGGTTGAAATGCGCGTAATCCGCCGTCTACCCTTTTCCTAACGGGAATAACCAATCATAAAATTCAGGGAGCCCGCGAAGTGACAATGCCCCAAACCGGCGAGCCATTCGTCGTATTCGATCACGTCCAGAAAAGTTATGATGGCGAAAATCTGGTCGTAAAGGACCTGAACCTCTCCATCGGTAAGGGCGAGTTTTTGACAATGCTTGGCCCGTCAGGGTCGGGTAAAACGACCTGCCTGATGATGCTGGCGGGGTTTGAAACGGCCACGCGCGGGCAGATTCTGCTGAACACCGTGAACATCAACGAAATGCCGCCCCACAAACGCGGGATCGGCATGGTGTTCCAAAACTATGCCCTGTTCCCGCATATGACGGTGGCGGAAAACCTGTCCTTCCCGCTGGAAGTCCGTGGCATGGCCAAATCCGAGCGCGAAGTGAAGGTGAAAAAGGCGCTGGATATGGTGCAGATGGCGCCTTTGCCAATCGGCGCCCGGGCCAGATGTCGGTGTGGCGGCCAGTGTCAGCGGATCGCGCTGGCGCGGGCGCTGGTGTTTGATCCCGAACTGGTATTGATGGACGAACCCGCTTGGCGCGCTGGACAAACAACTGCGCGAACATATGCAGTTTGAAATCAAGGCGCTGCATGATCGTTTGGGCATTACCGTGGTCTACGTCACACATGATCAGGGCGAGGCGCTAACAATGTCGGACCGTGTGGCCGTATTCAACGACGGGCGCATTCAGCAACTGGCCCCACCGGACGAGCTGTATGAACGGCCCAAAAACAGTTTCGTGGCCCAGTTCATCGGGGAAAACAATAAACTGTCCGGCACGGTGGAAACACTAACGGATACGACCTGCACGGTGCACCTGAAAACCGGGGAACTGATCACCGCGACCCCCGTGAACATCCGCCATCCGGGTCAGGAGACACTGGTTTCCATCCGGCCGGAGCGTGTCGAATTCAAACCCGACATGATACCGGGTGACGCCCTGTTGGTGGACGCCGAGGTTTTGGAGTTCGTCTATATGGGGGACATTTACCGAACCCGCATGCGCGTCGCGGGCAGTGATGATTTCGTCATGAAGTGCCGCAACACACAAGGACAAGCCCGGCTTGAACCGGGCACCAAATTGAAAGTGGGCTGGCATCCTGCCGATGCGCGGGCGCTGGACCCTCTTGAATAATAAATCAACACAGGGAGCTTACATAATGAACAAACTGCTTTTGACCACCGCGCTGTGCTGTGGTTTGGCCGCAACGGCGCAGGCCGATGTCACGGTGATGGGATGGGGTGGCTCCTATGGCAAGGCCCAGACCGAAGCCCACGTAAAGCCCTTTGCCGCCGCCACCGGCATCAAAACCACCATGACGGATTCCGATAACCCCGCCACGCCGATCAAGGCGCAGGTCGAGGCGAACAACGTCTCCGTCAACGTGGTATCGTTGGAATACGCCGATGCGGTTCGCCTGTGCGACGAAGGCCTGCTGGAGGTGATTGACCCCGCCAAGCTGGCCCCCGCCCCCGATGGCAGCCCCGCCGCCGAGGACTTTCTGGAAGGTGCCGTCACCGAATGCGGCGTTTCGACCGACATCTGGGCCAATATCTACGCCTATGATGATACCAAGTTCCCCGGTGCCAAACCCACCACGATTGCCGATTTCTTCGACACCGCGAAATTCCCGGGCAAACGCGGGATGAAGAAATCCCCGAAGGCGGTTCTGGAAATCGCGCTGATGGCGGATGGTGTGCCTGCGGATAAGGTTTATGAAACCCTTGGCACGCCCGAAGGTCTGGACCGTGCGTTCAAAAAGCTGGACACCATCAAGAAGGACATCATCTGGTGGGAAGCCGGTGCCCAGGCACCGCAACTGTTGGCCGATGGCGAAGTGGCCATGACCACGGCCTATAACGGGCGCATTTTCAACGCCGCCATCGACGAAAACAAACCGTTCAAGATCGTCTGGGATGGTCAGGTTTACGAAAACGAAATGTACGTCATTCCGAAGGGTGCCCCCGATATGGAAGACGCGATGAAGTTCTTGGTCTTCGCAACCTCGACAGAAGGGCTGCGCAATCAGGCCCAGTGGATTTCCTATGGTCCGGCACGCAAATCGGCGTTGAAGGAAGATCTGGTCTACCACGACGGCAAAACGCAGATGTTGCCGAACCTGCCGACCTATCCGGCCAACATGGAAAATGCCTTGGAAACCTCGTTGGATTTCTGGGTTGACCACACGGCAGAGCTGAATGACCGCTTCAATGCGTGGCTGACCGCCAGCTAAGCGTCGTTTCACCACGGCAAATACCTCGGGTGCCATCGGTGCCCGAGCACGGTGGCGTGTACCGCGCCGCTGCCGTCAACGTATTGGAACCGGACATGTCGGACACCACATCACTTACCACATCGGACGGCAGGCCATTGAAGGCGGCGCTTGCGGCCTCGCTGGCAACGCGGCGGCGCAGGGCATTACTGCTGGTTGCGCCGCTGTTTCTGTTTGTATTCGTGACATTCATCATCCCCATCGGGCAAATGCTGTTTCAGGCCGTGCACGACGACGGCTTCAGCAGCACCGCCCCCGCCCTAAGCGCGTGGTTCGATGAAAACCCCCAAGGCAGCGATCTGGACGAAACCGCCTATGCGGCACTGGCATCAGACCTGAAGACCATGAAGGAGCAGCGCTCTGCGGGTATCGCGGGGACGCGCATCAACTATGACGTGGCGGGAACACGGTCGTTGTTCACCTCGGCGGCGCGTCAGGCGGACAAGCTGCAACCGCCCTATAAAGAGGCCCTTGTGGCGCAGGACGCCAAGTGGGCGGACCCGAATGTGTGGCGCGCCATGCGGTCGGCATCTTCGCCTTACACGGCCAACTTTTTCCTGAACGCAGTGGATATGACGCGCGATGCGGATGGCAACATCACATCCGTCCCGCCCGAGCAGGCGATTTACAAAAAGCTGTTCTGGCGCACCATCGTCATGTCGGCCGAGATTACCATCCTGTGCCTTCTGCTGGGCTTTCCCATTGCCTACCTGCTGGCGAATATCCCCATGCGCCACGCCATGCTGTTGATGATCCTGGTTCTGCTGCCGTTCTGGACATCGCTTTTGGTGCGCACGACATCGTGGATGGTGCTGTTGCAGCAACAAGGTGTCATCAACGACCTTCTGGTGTGGTTGGGCATCCTAGGCAACGATGGACGCCTGTCGATGATGTATAACGAAACCGGCACAGTGATTGCGATGACGCATATCCTGCTGCCCTTCACCATATTGCCGCTTTATTCGGTGATGAAAACCATCCCGCCCAGCTATGTCCGCGCGGCCCGTTCGCTTGGGGCGACGTCATGGACGGCATTCCGGCGGATTTATCTGCCCCAGACGCTACCGGGGTTGGGGGCGGGTGGATTGTTGGTCTTCATTCTGGCGGTTGGCTATTACATCACGCCCGCATTGGTGGGTGGCGCCGATGGACAGATGATTTCCAACATGATCGCCTTCCATATGCAAAAGTCGCTGAACTGGTCCATGGCGGCGGCACTGTCGGCCATTCTGCTGGTGATCGTTCTGCTCTTCTTCTGGATCTACGACCGCCTGATTGGCATCGACAAGATGAAGCTCGGCTGAGGAGGAACCCATGGCCCTACCCGTTTACGCAAGCCCCCTCGAACGCACATGGCATTACACCTATCTTGCCATCTGCGCGCTGATCTTCCTGTTCCTGATTGCCCCGATCCTGATCGTCATCCCCCTCAGCTTCAATTCGCAGCCCTATTTCACCTTCTCGCGCGAGATGCTGAGCCTTGATCCCGACGGGTACAGCATGCGCTGGTACGACGGGCTGATCACCTTTGGGATGCAGGCCCCCGATGCGCCCCGCAACCTTGGTTTCTGGCTGGATTTCTGGCACAATTCCACGTGGATGCAGGTGACGAAAAACTCGATCATCATCGGCATCTGTGCCACCATTCTGGCAACGGTTCTGGGCACAATCGCAGCACTGGGGCTGACGCGGCCGGAAATGCCCTATCGCAAGCAGATCATGGCGGTGCTGATTTCGCCCATGATCGTGCCGATCATCATCTCCGCCACAGGGATGTTCTTCTTCTACTCGTGGGTGCGCCTGCCGATGATCAGCCTTGAAGGCGGCCTGCATGTCAGTTGGGAGCGACTGGCGGGATCGTATCTGGGCATCATCATGGCGCATGCCGCCCTTGGCATTCCGTTCGTCATCATCACCGTTACGGCCACGCTATCGGGGTTTGACCAATCTCTGGTGCGGGCGGCGGCCAGCCTTGGGGCCAATCCGCGCACGGCGTTTTTCCGGGTGGTGATGCCGCTGATCATGCCGGGGGTCATCTCGGGCGCGCTATTCGCGTTTGTGACGTCGTTTGACGAGGTGGTGGCCGTGCTATTCATCGCCGGACATGACCAACAAACCATCCCGCGCCAGATGTGGAACGGTATCCGCGAACAGATCAGCCCAGCCATTCTGGCCGTGGCCACCATTCTTGTGGCGCTGTCGATCCTGTTGCTAACGGTGGTAGAGCTGTTGCGTCGCAGGTCCGAACGACTACGCGGCCTGTCCCCCAACTGAATAAAAACCCCCGGATTTCGGTCCGGGGGTTTTTCTTAGATCGCGATGTCGGGGGCCTGTTTCATCGGCTCCGACCGGGGCCAAAAACCTCGCCCGAGGTTTCTACACCTGCGGCGGGGGCAATGCCAGTTCCAGCACCTTTGCCGTGCGGTCCCATTCCCGTTGCAACTCTTCAGGATGATCGTTCAGTTTCAAGCCATAGCTTGGCACGATCTGGCGCAGCGTTGCCTGCCATTCGGGCGTTGCAACCTTGTCTTTGAATGCCTTGGCCAACAGCTCCAGCATGATCGGGGCCGCCGTGGATGCACCGGGCGATGCCCCAAGAAGCGCCGCAACAGACCCGTCAGCCGAACTGACGATTTCCGTCCCCAGCTTCAGCACGCCGCCATTGTCAGCGTCACGTTTAATCACCTGAACGCGCTGACCGGCCTGAACCAGCTTCCAATCTTCGTCGCGCGCATTCGGATAGAATGTCCGCAACTGTTTCATCTTGTCCTTTTGCGACAACACAACCTGACCCGCCAGATAGGTGACCAGATCAAAGTTGTGCATCCCGACCTTCAGCATTGGCCAAAGGTTCTTGGACGTGACCGTAGCAGGAAGGTCGAAGAACGACCCCTGTTTCAGGAACTTGGTCGAGAATGTGGCAAACGGCCCGAACAGGACGACATGCTTGCCCCCGTCCAGAACGCGCGCATCCAGATGCGGCACGGACATCGGCGGTGCGCCCACATCGGCCTTGCCGTAAACCTTGGCCAGATGGCGGCCCGCAACCTGCGGCTCTTCACTGACAAGGAAAGATCCGCCAACGGGGAAGCCAGCGTAATCATCGGCCTCGGGGATGCCCGTCGCCTGCAACAACGGCAACGATCCACCACCTGCGCCAATGAACAGGAACCGTGCCTCTACCGTGTGGGTGGTGTTGCCGTGCATATCATGGCAGGTCACCTTCCACCCTTCACTAGTGCGGCTGATGTGGCGTACCTCGCATCCCGTGCGCAGGGTGAATTGCGGCAAATCGGCCAGATAGCCAATGTACTGACGCGTAATTTCACCAAAGTTCACGTCCGTACCGGCGGCGGACCACGTGGCCGCAAACGGTTTGTCCGCCGGCTGGCCTTCCATCGTCAAACGGAGCCCATTCGGCAATCTTGCTATGATCGGTCGAAAACTCCATGCCCGAAAACAACGGGCTGGTACGCAGCGCGTCAAAGCGTTTGCGCAGATAGGCAACGCTTTCGTCGCCCCACACAAGGCTCATATGCGGGGTAGAGTTGATGAACGCGCGCGGATTTTTCAACACGCCCTGTTCGACCTGATAGGCCCAAAACTGCCGCGAAACCTGAAACTGTTCGTTGATGGAAATCGCCTTATCAACGTGAACAACACCCGCATCATCCATGGGGGCATAGTTCAGTTCGCACAGGGCGGAATGCCCCGTACCGGCGTTGTTCCAACAGTTAGAGCTTTCGTCCGCAACCGTGTCGAGACGTTCGATCATTTCGAACGTCCAGCTGGGTTCCAGCTGATGCAGCAAAACCCCAAGGGTTGCGCTCATCATGCCGGCACCGATCAGCACGACATCGACCTTGGTGACCCCGGGAGTAAGTTTAGTGTCGTTCCTGCCTCGACGAGATCCTTGGCTTTGGCGGGGATTGATGACACACGGGGTGCAAAACTGCCCCCTGACATTGCCTCCCCCTGTGGTTTCTATAGTCGGCGTGACATGGTGTCACAAGCCGAAATATTTTCGCGCGCAACAGGATGACCCGACGTTTTGCGCCCCACATGTACTGATTTTAGGTCATATTTCCTGCCCTGATCTGTTTCCGAAGATGCAGTATTTCCGAACAAAACCGCCCTTCTATACATGTCCACCAAATCCGCCGCGAAATAAAGTTACAAGCCATGCGTCGGGTGAAAGCCTGCCTGCCATCATGCGCAATGCTACTTTGGGGGCGCTTTGGAGAAGAATGACACTTATCCAAACGCTTCCCCTTGCCGCGCGTCGAAAAACAGGGGCAAAGTGTCGCAATCTGTTGACCCGGAGAGCCCCTTTGTCCCGCGCCGCATTGCTCAGCCCGTTCCGCATCGCAACTTTCCGCTCTTTATGGACGGCAACGCTGATGTCGAACCTTGGGGGACTGGTTCAGGCGGTGGGTGCGGGCTGGATGATGGCGTCGCTGACGTCATCGCACGGGATGGTGGCGTTGGTCCAATCCTCCAACACCTTGCCCATCATGGTTTTTTCATTGGTGGCGGGGGCGCTGGCCGATAACTTCAACCGCCGCCGCATCATGATTTTCGCACAATGTTTCATGGCTACGGTGTCCATCGGGCTGTCGGTTTGCGCGTATCTGGGCCTGCTGACGCCGTGGCTGTTGCTGGTCTTCACGTTCCTGATCGGATGCGGTACGGCCCTGTTCAACCCGTCGTGGCAGGCGTCCATGGGCGATATTGTCCCGCGTGAAGACCTGCCCAATGCGGTCAACCTGAACAGCATGAGCTTTAACATGATGCGCAGCCTTGGCCCGGCGATCGGCGGTGCCATCGTGGCCGCAGCGGGGGCGGCTGTCGCATTTTTGGTCAACGCGCTTTAGCTATTTGCACTGATGGGCGCTTGTTCCGGTGTCGCCCGACTATCCAAAAGACACTATTCCCGCCCGAATCACTTGCGGCTTGGGGCGGGGTTAGCGTTACGTTTTTGATGGTCGCTCCTGGCCCTGTTGCGCGTCTATGGGGCGCAAGGGCATTTTCGGTTTTGCGCAACGGCGGTTTCTGTGGAACTTTTGCCGCTGGTCGCTTGAAGACGTGAATGTCGCTGCAAGGACAGGCCCATAGAATACGGGGATTCACGCTGGGTGCGTTCGGACAGTTGGCGCCGTTGGGCGAGGGCGGCCCTGAACAGCATCATCCGTGCGCACCTGAGCAATGAATGGGTGGTCCGGCTGGCATTTTTGGTTTTTGCGCTGGCCATGGCGGCCTTGGCTTGGACCACATCCATCATTCTGGCAATGCTGGCGCTGTTCGTGGCGGGGGCGTGCTGGGTGATGGCGCTGTCACTGTTCAACGTCACGGTTCAGTTGGCCACACCGCGGTGGGTTGTGGGGCGTGCCTTGTCCTTTTATCAGACCGCCACATTCGGCGGCATGGCGATTGGGGCATGGTGTTGGGGTATTCTGGCCGACTATTATACGGTTTCCATCGCCATGTCGTGCGCCGCAGTCATGTTGTGCGGGTCCATGGTATCTGGCTGACAATCACAGATTTCTCTCGGCTTGATCTGGACCCCTTGAATCGTTTTCGCGCACCCATGCCCCGTGTCGATATGGTTGAACGCAGCGGCCCCATAATGGTGATGGTCGAATATCAAATCGCCCCCGAGGATACCGACCGCTTTGTTGATCTGATGCGGGCACGGCGGCGTATCAGGTTGCGTGACGGGGCCCGCCAATGGGCATTGCTGCGCGATATCGAAAGCCCGAATTCATGGACCGAAAGCTATCACGTCCCGACGTGGATCGATTATCTGCGCCATAATGAACGCCGCACCAAGGCGGATGCCGAAAACGCCGATCTGCTGCGTGCCTTGGCGCAAGGGCCGGATAAAAAGCCCCGCGTGCGCCGCCTGATTGAGCGCCAGACAATCCCCACCACAGGATCGGTCTTGCGTGCGCGTTCCACAGCGTGCGCGGCTAGTGTCTGAAATTGGGGTTGCGTCCTACCCGGGAATCCGCTAAGCAGCGCGTCGGACCGGTAGTCAGTGTTCGGAGCAGCTGATCTTAATCAGCGGGGGTCGGCGCTCTCGCAAACCCTCCGGTTCACCAATTCCCACTATTTTCAAAAAAGACAAAACAGTGCTTGCACCCCCGGTCGAAAAGCGTAAAAGCGCCCTCGGACCGGTAGCTCAGTGGTAGAGCAGCTGACTCTTAATCAGCGGGTCGAGGGTTCGAAACCCTCCCGGTTCACCAATCATCCACAATTCAGCCGCCGATGTTGCCACCGGCGGCCTGTGTGTCAGGCCAAAGCTGCGCGAATCGTATCCTGCACAGGCTCTGTCGGATGTCCGATCAGGCGGGACAGGTCTTTGCTATCGGAATACAACATGCCTTCGGCGGCATTTGCATCGCTATTGGCCAAAACGGCGGCAAAGGCGGCGGGCAGACCAACCTTGACCAATGCGGCACGGAAGGCTTCCTCGGACGCATCCACATAATCGACCGGCGTGCCCGAAACTTCGGACAACATGGCCGCATATTCCCCCAACGTGACCGACCCAGTCGCCTCATTCATAGGTGCCCCCTTCTGGACGGATTTTTGGCAAGCACCACGGCAGCGGCTTCGGCATAATCCTTGCGCGGCGCGGTGGAAAACCGCCCCTGCCCCGCCGCCCCGAAATGCTTGCCCATCTTTAGATCGGCCTGCACGGATGCCAGAAGGTTTTCCGAATACCAACCATTGCGCAAGAACGTATATGCCAGACCCGAGGACCGGATCATATCCTCTGTCGCCTTGTGCTCTTCGGCCAGAATCATGGGCGAATTCTGGGCATCAAGGATGGAGGTATAGGCGATGTAGGGGACGTGGGCGGCACGAGCCGCCTCTATGACGTTGCGGTGCTGGCCGACGCGCTGACCGATTGCGGACCCCGAAATCAGCAACACGCGCCCGATGCCGTGGAACGCCTCGACCAGCCCTTCGCGGTCGGTGTAATCGGCCATGCGCGCACCAATGCCCTGCGTGCGCAACACCTCGGCATCGTTTTCACGCCGCACCAGACCAAAAATCCTATCCTCGGGCACGCGCGTACGCAGATGCGAAATGACCAACTGCCAGATGCCCCGCTGGCACCAGTGACCAAGATCCCGTCGTTTTCCATTGGATGTCCTTTTCTATTCCCTGTGCCCTGATGTAAATGTGCCCACGCCCAAGGAAAAGATAGAGTGTGACTGGGCTTGTCCACATCGGACTGCTATCGTGGGAACAAAACAGATGAGGCCCCCGATGATCCGCTCCTTTCTGGCCCTTGGTGCCGCCGCTACGTTGGTTTCCGCTTGCACGGTCGATGGTGTGAACCCGTTCGAACAGCATAGCGACACCCGCGCCGCCGCCACCGCCATGTCTACGCCCGGAACATGTTTTGCATATGTCACCACCGAAGAAGACGGCACCTATACCCTGCTGACCGGGATCGGCAACGGCACCACTCCGGCACAAGGGGTTCCCAAACGCGGCCTTTCGGCGCAGGCGGTGGACATTGCCGTCGTGAAGGAAACCGAGATCATGAAGATCAATCCGGAATGCTTGGCCACCTACGTCAGCCCCCGCGAAATCCCCAAAGCCTGAGTCTTAACGGCCACAGTTTCGGCAACAGCATATAGTAGCTGCAAATTTGCGCTACCCAACCCATCGCCCCGCCCCTATAGTCCTTGTGGATAAGTGTGGCGGGAACGAGGGAGATCATCAATGCGCTGCCCGTTTTGTGGCAATGTCGACACGCAGGTCAAAGACTCGCGTCCCGCAGAAGATCATGTTGCCATCCGGCGTCGGCGGTTCTGCCCCGCGTGTGGAGGCCGGTTCACAACATATGAACGGGTGCAACTGCGCGATCTGGTTGTGGTGAAGACATCCGGCAAACGCGAAGATTTCGACCGTGACAAACTGGAACGGTCCATCCGCATCGCCATGCAGAAACGCCCGATTGATCCCGAACGGATTGATCAGATGATTTCGGGCATCGTGCGGCGGCTGGAATCGCTGGGGGATTCGGACATTCCGTCACGCACGATCGGGGCGATCGTCATGGAAACACTGGCCCGCATCGACACCGTCTCCTATGTCCGCTTCGCCAGTGTTTACAAGAACTTCCAAGCTGCTGGCGACTTCGACAAGTTCGTATCGGAGTTGCGTCCGCCAGAGGCGGGCCAAGAAGAATGACCGAAGAAGACCGGCGGTACATGCGCCTCGCGCTGGCATTAGCCGCGCGTGGATTGGGGAATGTATGGCCGAACCCCGCCGTAGGATGCGTGATTGTGTCGGATGGCCGGATTGTCGGGCGCGGCTGGACCCAGCCCGGCGGGCGACCCCATGCCGAAAGGCGCGCCTTGGATCAGGCCGGGGCTGCCGCACGGGGCGCAACGGCCTATGTCACGTTGGAGCCCTGCGCCCATTATGGAAAAACGCCACCCTGTTCGCAGGCTCTGATCGAAAACGGCATCGCGCGTGTTGTTTCCGCACATGAGGACCCTGATCCGCGCGTGGCCGGACGTTGGAGACACGCCATGTTGCGCAATGCAGGCATCGCTGTGGACACCGGAGTACTGGAGGCCGAGGCCCGCGCCCAGCAATCCGGTTTCCTGTCACGGCTGGAACGCGGACGCCCGTGGGTTGCACTGAAACTTGCCACCAGCTTTGATGGCCGCATCGCCTTGGCAAACGGGCAAAGCCAGTGGATTACATCGGCACCTGCGCGGGCGGCGGTTCATGCCCTACGCGCGCAATATGACGCCGTTCTGGTGGGCGGCGGTACGGCGCGGGCGGATGATCCGTTGCTGACCGTGCGCACGTTTACGCCGTTACGCCAACCCGTGCGGGTTATCGCGTCAACGCGCCTGAACCTGCCACGGGCCAAGCTGGCAGCATCGGTGGACACGGCACCGCTGTGGCTGGCCCACGGCCCCCACGCATCGGAAGAGGCGCGGACATGGTGGCAAAATGCCGGTGCGGATCTTTTGCCCGTTCCCACCACCGCATCCGGTCTGGACCCCGTGGCATTGATGGGCACATTGGCGGGAAACGGCCTGACGCGGGTGTTTTGCGAAGGCGGCGGACTTTTTGCGGCGTCCCTATTGCAGGCGGGATTGGTGGATGAGCTGATCGGGTTCACAGCGGGGATTGTTCTGGGCGGCGATGCGCGCGCTGCACTAGGCCCCATCGGGTTGAGCCAGTTGGACAATGCCCCCCGGTTCCGGCTGCAAGAAACGCAGGTGATCGGCACGGACATCCTGCACCGCTGGCGGATCGGTTAACGCCACAAATAGGCGTAATTCGCCAATGCCCCCTGCGCCTTTGCCAATATCCGGTTCATCGGACCGGGGCGCGGAATTGTGCCGTTTGCCAACCGCTCGACAACCACCTCAGGCGGGCAAGGCAGGCCGGACACAGGATCATAATACCGCGGATAGGCAATCAGGGCCGCATAGGCCAACCCCATCAGGTCCGGTCGTGCCTGCCGCCGCGCGGGAACCTGCCCCAGATCCCGTGTCAGCCCCCAGCCCGCGTAAAACGGTGCGCCGGTTACCGTTACGGGAACGCCCCGCAAAAGCGCCTCGAACCCCAGAAGCGAGGTCATTGTCCACACCTCGTCCACCTGAGCCAAAAGGGCCATCGCGTCGGCACGGTCTACGATGCAATCGGCGTGCAGCAATGCCTGATGCGCATCCACCCGCCCCGGGCGCAAACCGGCCTCGACATCGGGATGAGGTTTGAACAGAACAACCGCATCGGGATTAATCCGCCCGCCCCGTGCCAGCAGGCCCAGGTGTCTGCAAATCTGCCTGCCCCCAAAGCGGTAGAGCGTCCATCCCTCGACCTGCCCCGGCACCAGAATGCGGTGCCCTTTGGGTAAATCGGGTATGTTCCCGCCAAGATTGTATTTTGAAACGCCCGCCGCCGTAATGGCGCGCACCAACCGATCAATACGATCCGCCCCTCCGGCGGGCAGCGGGGTTTGAATGGCATGCTCCATATCCGATGGACGCTGCGGATCATAATAGATGCCCTGCCGGTCCGAGACCAACGACAAAGGTGGGATCAAATCCGCCCCCAACCCACGCGAGCGTAAAAAACCGTCCTCAACCCGCCGACCGGATGCAGGAAAACCCACAGGCTCTTTACCCGCCCAGACAAGCAGCGGTCGGTCCGTGCGCGTAACGGCCTTGGTCGGAGGATCAACGAACTGCACCCCCGCCACGCGACCAAAGAACTGCTGCAACGGGCGGCGTTTCCACAACCGCATCCCGGTGGCGACATAGCCAAAGCGATCTTCGCGCCACGCCCGAACCTCGGCCTCCAACTGATCCATCGCCTCTTCAAATGAGCAAAGACGCTGGCGGCAGGGATCGAACCATGTGGGCGCCAGAATATGGCTGGCCGCGAAAACCTGCTCCACGGTCAGGGAACGGTGGCGGCGGTCAATGGGTTGGACATCATCGCTGAGGCCCCAGCCCGCATAGAAGGGCTGGCCGAAAACCTTGGGCCTGTGACCGGCCAAGATCGCCTCGTACCCCATCAACGAACTGACCGTATAAACCGCCTGCGCCCCCGCCAAGAGCGTCCACGGCGAAACCGGATCTGCAAAAATCTGCGTCCGCGCATCCGTATCCTTGGGGCCGAAATGCCCCGCCCGCAGGCCATCGCGCGTTTCGGGATGTGTGCGGATCAAAATACGCGCGGCAGGAAAATCTTCGCGCGCCTGCGCCAACATTTGTTGGAATGTCTGCGCTGTCGCCCCACCCCAACGAATGGAGGCATCACCAGCCGTTTGATCCACAACCAGAACATACCCCCCTTGCGGAGCGGGTAGATCTGGATCAAAATCATTGTATTTCGATAGGTTGGCGGCCTTCAGCCGCGCAATACCATCCCCCGCGCGGCGTAATAGGGCCGGATCATCCAACGGATGCCGGGCCAAAAGATGTTCCAATAGCGACGGTTGGCTGGCATCGAAATGCACCCCGTAGGGATCAATCAACAGCCCCAGCGGACCACCACCCCCGCCCCGCCCCGGCCGAACCGAACGCAAGAACGCATCCTCTATCCGGACCAGCGGGGCACCGTAAACGCGCGAAGACCAACAGAATACCTGATGAGGGGAAATGTTGAGGGCATTGACCGAACAACGGCTAGCAAAAAAGTCCGCTCGACGCAGTTAGAAAAAAGGAGAATAAAAGGCGCAAGCGGAGGAGTTTCTGTCTCTTGGCTCGTGGTTATGTTGAACGCAACGCATCGTACCGGTGGTGTTAATTACTTAGTTTTTTTTTTTAAATAAATAAAAAAAAAAAAAAGTTTTCTTTGCATTTTTTATATAACAATTAAAACTACTTTAATATTAATTTAACCAGTGGAAATAAAATTCTTAAAATTGTGTAATTTTCTTTTTATAGTATTTAAAGAAACAAAATAAAAATTGAAATAGTTTTGTCGACACGGCGCGAAACAGGATAATAGTGTTAATAGCCACAGTATAAAAGAAATAATTGACGGCTTTAACAGTGGTCAATTAAAAGATTTTGTACTCGTGCTCGTTCGAACGTATAAACGTGTTGACACCACAAGCAAAAGACGTGGCGCGGCTTGGGTGTCTCTTTTTCTCCGATACGTGGCAAAGCTTGAATTGATTGGTGTTTCCTGATAATCATCGCTGGACATTGTAAGCAGCCCTAATGTACCAGAGAGGGTAAGACTTATATATGTATAAAATACAGTGCAGATTTTCGCGTAAGTAACTTCAATGTATAAGCGCGAATTTATAAGCTATTTTATTTAAATCGGACGAATTGCTTAAAAATTAACAAATTCCAAATTGTATAATTGAATATCTACAAATTTTATTCATTTAACTGGAAATGAGAAAAGTAACAACAAGGCAATCATAATCGTAAAGGCTTCAAGTTAAGCGCATAGGAGCATAAACTTTCTAAACACAACAAGCTTATGAATTATTAGATCTTATGAAATAGAATCTATGAAAAAAAAATGTATCTTTGTAAAAATTGAAATTAAACAACTGAAAACAAGATATTTGTGAAAAAAAATGTATTCTGTTATATGCAAACATAATCTTAATTAATTATAAAGTGTAACATTAAAAATTTAATTACTTAATCCACATTTAAGGAATGTAAAAATATTACATAAAATTCTAAGTGAAATACCAAAGTAATCTTCACACGACTACGCTTAATGGAAATTCTTCTTCCCTTATATTTTTATTTAAAAACATTTTATGAGTTTTTTTTATAAATTTTGTTGTATTTAAGTGAACACAAAAATGCATTTATAAAACGTTAAACTTAAAATATGATTAATTAATATTATTTTTTTTTTAAAATTTGAAATCAGTTAAATATTATTTGCTTATTATTATCTACGAGTAATTGTAAAGATATTATTTGATAAATTGTTTTTTTATTTAAAATACATTTATGGTTATACATATATTACAAATTGTTCAATAAAATTGAAATCAGTTAAATATTATTTGCTTATTATTATCTACGAGTAATTGTAAAGATATTATTTGATAAATTGTTTTTTTTATTTAAAATACATTTATTGTTATACATATATTACAAATTGTTCAATAAAGAAAAAAAAACTTGAATTCTAAAATAATTACTTTGTTGTACGGCATCTTACTTCAACGGTAGAAACGACAGTAGTTGAACGCTGGGTCCCCGCGAATAGAAATTTTCTTGTAAGACCTTGGACTAGGCTGAGAACTACCCCGGCTAGGAAAAATTAGGTTCATTACACACTTATGCAATTGCTTATTAAAAGCATGAAATGCAGGCACATTAACACTCTGTCCATCTGCAGTCTGTTGTAATAAAATTTGTTTGAAGAATGCTCGCTGATCCTCCAGCATTTTATTTGTAGACTCTTGTTGCTGTTTAAGCAATTCCTTTAAAGCAGCTACGTCCATTTTAGGTAATTTTTTTTTTATAATCCTCGTTGCCACTGTTTTTTTTGAGTTATCTTAATCAACTAACTTTATTTTTTTACATTATACAATATTTACTTAAACTACTTACAGGCTAGAGTTTCCAACTTTATATATTTAAAATAATTATTAATATTGTTGAATATGACAGGTAGGAATACATTTTTTTTTGGGAAGATATTTTTATTATATAGAAATATAATAAATAAATATAATACAAGAAAATATTGCTAAATAAATGTATTTCTATTAGGAATATATTGTTTCCGGGTGTTCATGTTAATTGACGTGAATTATTTCGTTGTTTTTTTTTTTTTGTGAGGGCTTAATGTGTAAAAGTTTCATCAGTTGTCTATTAATTTGTTGTGGTTGCTATTTTTGTGAAATATTTAGTTTTTACTGTGAACGTCAACAATGAACAGTGTCGGTATGTAAATGCAAACATTTAGAATTTTTTTTTCATACTCGTCAATACATTGTATCAGTTAACGTTAAATACAGTTTGTTTTGTTTTTATTTTTATTGTAAATGTGAGTGACTGAGTTTTGCAACTCTAAGTTTATAGCGAAGCGAAAAGTATTCACAAAG
>NC_051847.1:25636400-25642228 GCF_002237135.1 Teleopsis dalmanni | reverse complement strand
TAACCTAGGGTTGCCTAATCGTAGAGTTAATCTTAAAAAAATTAAAGAGTAATACCGAAGATTTAAATATTGGATGCTAAATTTGTGAATATCAGCATATTAATACTCTAGGAACGCTTAATTATAGAGTTAATAGCAAAAAAATTAAAGAGTATTATAAAAATTTAAATATTCCATGCTAAGTTTTAGAATATCAGAATATTAATAATCTGGAGGTGCTTAATCGTAAAAAAGTTAATCTCAAAAAAAGTTTAAAGAATTACTGAATATAACCATAATACCCTAGCGAGGCTTAATTAAGATTAAGTTTTAAATTAAGTTTTATTTATTAACATTTTGATTAAGATTATTAATATTTTATTTTAAATCCAAATATATAAATAATTAATATTAATATTAATGCTATTAATTATATTAATAATATTTGAGTATGTAACTCTTAACGCTTTCTTGATAAACAAATCTATTTAACAACATCTTAATATATTGTTAATTAATATATGAAATAAAATGAAACAAATAAATATATTTTTAATATATTATATTTAATAAAAACCTATAATATTTTTTATAGAAAAACAAATGTTTTGACGTGGAATGTTCTGGATACAGATATAGATATCTTACCTTTTAACTCGGTCTTATTATCATTTCTGGGATCTCGGTTGCCAGTTTTCTTGGATCGTGTCCTGTATTTAAACATCGATTGAAGCGTTTACTCCCCGCACTTGAGAGTATACATTTGATCATTGGCAACTGAGGAGTACATTTTGACGTAGGTAGTTCTATATATAGAAATCTTACATTTCTTCTCAATAATATGGTTTTCATGCAGTTGAAATTGGGACTAAGTGTGTTCTTAAAAATTTCTAAATGCTTTTTAAACTGCTGAAATTTATATACCCACGTATACCAGCTGACTGTGAACTTTATATAAAAGAGTGAGAATAGCTGTAAATGGAGCTCTTAATATTTTGTAAGTAATAATAAGTTATCAAATATAATGGGTTCTTAATTATTATTATTATTAAAAGTTCAGACGTGAAATCGCCCAACAGTTGGTATTGCGGCCAGAAGAGTCTTATTGTACAAGTTTCACTATTGATTACACAAATCCCCTTAAAGCTTCGTGCATAAAGTCCAGAACCAAATCTAGAGAAGAGTTCTTAATCTATTCTGGTGACAGAAGTTTCATATAAAACAAGTTTCTTCTGTGCGTTATTAAATTTGGACAATTACAAAGAATATGCATGGTAGTTTCCTCACCTTCGAGGTATAATTTGCATTCCGACTTAG
Organism: Teleopsis dalmanni; assembly: GCF_002237135.1. NCBI lineage: Eukaryota > Metazoa > Arthropoda > Insecta > Diptera > Diopsidae > Teleopsis > Teleopsis dalmanni. Next base: position 25,640,932 of record NC_051847.1, on the reverse strand, counting down.
CAGATAATCGTAGTTTATGAAGTTGTTATTTCAGACCATAATGACCTGTAAAGAAACCCGTTAACAACCTTAAATCACATTTTGAGAATTTAAGGAAATCTTATCAGTGCTTTATTTTCTCTAAGTCCTTGTTGTTAATTACTTTCATTTGTATTTTATAACATTTGTATTCCATATCATTTCAACAAAAAAAATTCAGATCCATTGTTTAGGGTTAGACAGCTTATGATAGAATTTAACTTTCCATCGAACTAGCTTTGTTGAGTTTAAGGCATTCTTAGTTTTCTCATACTTCGTCTGAAGTTTCCACTGTGCCATACCAATAAATTTATTGTAGGACTGAACCTGGGATCCAGCGAGCTAAGCCTCAACGAAAAAGGGTTCGTTACAAATTAAAAGGGAAAAGATGCTATAAGTTAAACGTTTCGAACGCAGTAAGTGACTCATAATATTTACATTTATGCCATTAAAACCATAGACTCTGCAAAGGGTTATTTCAGATAAAAACTTGTTGTTTTTATATTTAATTAATTAGCATTAACTTTTTGAAGTCATAATATTAGCTCAGTTCAATATCTTGAAGAATGTTCCTAATAGTTCAATACTGTGATAAATAGTATAATATCCGTGTTTTGCGAAGTATTTTATTGTTTTGGAAAGCAAAAAGCAACGTTCAACACGTTTGACGTAGAAATATGTACTAATTTGATATCATGACAGTGATATTTTAATTTAGAATAAATTATTAGGCGCCGTAAACAAAAAATTAGTGAAAAGAAATATTTTTTAACGATTTGATGCTAATTGAGAACTAAAAGGAACTATAAAATTTTTTTCGAATTATTTTACAGACATAAACACAAAAAGGGTATAAATTTTAGAAAATACGCAAAATACGTAAAATAGCGGCAAAATAATTTTTGCATATTAATTTTGTTTATCCATTAAATTATTGACATTATTGACAAATTCGGTTTTATCCAAATGTATAACAAAATTTCAAACGCAAATACCAAAGAATCGGGAGTTTTTGCATAGTTAAATGTTATTGTCTTCAGCATTCAGTGTTGTCTTCGATATCTTCTTTGAGGAACTGGTTTCGGCAAAAATTCCAAACGGAAAGTAGTTATACTTTGGATTTCATTTTGAAATTTATTTGAAATTCGCTATATTGGTTTTTTATTTAATATTAAAAACTTATTAATAATTTATAACAAATTCTAATCGCATTTGTGTGAATTGTTGCTAACTTTATTTTTTATCACATATTTTTTGTGGAATTTCCGATTATTGATGAGTGCTATTACATGAATCAGTTTTGGATGTTTATAATATGGTATACATATATAGGTATAATATTATCAAAGCAGACAAAACAAATAAATAAAATCAGATTGAGTAAAAAACAAAAAAAAATCTTCTTTGTTAGCCCTCTTTACGCATTTATTGAAATTTAAGTCTCGAGAAAAGAACGGTATCATGATCACTTGTGTCACAACTTCATCAACTCATTAAGATTCAAAAGTTCTGCACGTAACAAAACTGCACCCAAATGCAAAATTTAAAAGAATGAATTTTACTTAAATAAATACTCAATAATACTTGCCCGTAAAACTAATAAAAAGTTCATTGACATTAATTTGGGTGATAATATTTATATCGGATCGTTTCTGTGCTTGAGAAGATTACAAGTAGAACTTCATATCCATATAAAATATGTAACGAATTATTATTGGATATTAAGGAACGATTTCGCAGTCGTAACTTAAATTTCAATACTACAAGTTAAGTCAACAAAGTTAATAAATTAAGCACGACTTAAGGTTCAGATTTTATAATGTACACTTAAGTTAAGTAACACTTAGAGTTATGTTATGTACACAATCAAATGATCATCGATCACCACATTTGGTCTTCCTTTCAATGTAAATTCAAAAATTAAAAGCAACAACAGATGTGGTGATCGACGATCAATTGATTGCTGTATACTTTTGATCTCAAATATCCGATATTGAGCAGACTAGTAAGTCTCTTAAAAGTCAGTTTAATCTCTAAACTATACTTAAGTGTACATTGAAAATCAATCCCAATTTTAAACTTAAAATTGAGAGCTGCAAATTTAACAATTACTAAATCATTTATTATATTAAAACAGAAGATATAACAAATTAATATATTTAAATTTGAAAAATAAATTATATTTTTATAGTATTGAAATTTAGCAATTAAAAATAAAAATATAATTAATTAATTCAGTTATTCTACAGCTGGTTTATGGTTACGTTCTAATATAAACATAGCAAGTGTTAATAAAACTTTCACAGACAAGAAGGTAAAAAAACTTCAGAAAAATGTTCAAACATAAAAGTCAAGTACGGTTTTGGGTTGAAGAGCGCTGACTCTGAGCTTCAAATTTGGCAGGGCACGAGTTCAATCCAAAAAAAAACAAAATTATTTACAAATATATAAATGAAAGAATTATTTCCAAGACCACTGATGATACTCGAAACAGCTGTATGGTCACCCAAAAATTCAATTAATTTTAATAATATAAAATTAATTTTTGTTGTTGCAGTTCACTACTGTTTGGAAAACCTCTTAATATATTTATATAATAATAAAATGAAATAAAAAAAATTTAATAAATTAAACAAAATGAGAATTGAGCACGAAAAATAAATAGCCAGTACTATTCAAAAAATTCGAATCAAATTTTGTTTTCAATAGAATTATGAAGAAGAAGCTAATTTCTAAATACGAGCAGAATACTTTCCGTACAGTAAATCTTTAACAACTTATTTAAATTTTCCCAACGCTTTCCATATAACTTAGTTTTAGTACTGATAAGAGTATTAGAGATGTGGAGAATTGTTAACTATAGTCACCTAATACAAATTTGTTGTGTATGTAGAGAGTATTTCAAAACTTCATGGATTTAGATTATTTCACCAATTCCAATTTCTTTTATTAATTGTAGTATGGAACCTATATTACAGAGTTTTATGTCTTCATATGAGATGCCCCGCTAAACTTCTATCACGTGTTTTGAGGTTTTATCCTTTTCTCTACAAAAGCCCCAAGTTTCATTAGAGTAAGTGTTCAGTATCCTGAGTTGATACTTTAACTTCCAATACCTTGTCAAAATTCCTGTATTGATTCTTAAAATAATTTTAATTAGTTGCATACAATCCTTAAATTACTTTAGGTTGAGAGCTATATCGAGTGTAATAACTCTGATAGATTATCCCAGTATTGGTTTTAATAAACTTTTAAATTAAAAACGATTTTAAGTATAAATGTGATAGATTAATTCAGGTATGGCTTTTAATATACTTTTAAAGTAAAAGTAATTAATTTAAAAATAAATACGATTAACAAATTAAAATAACACTTCTTGAGAAAGAAGCCAAAAATTTTTTTAAAACTTCGGCAATATCATTCCCATAAAATACTTGTATATTGAATTATATATTGAATAAAATTATAACTTTGTACTTATTGGTATCAACCCATAACACTGAAGATGGATTCAAAAATTTTTTTTAAATAAATAAACTAAAATTTTGGTTTCAAATTAACAAATAAAATGATTGATTTTATATTTATACATAATTTTTGTATTCTTTAAAGTAATATAAAACAAAAACAACAACCTCAAAACCCCACAAAAAACTTTAACAATATAGTTTGTTCATATATTTTTTTAAATTGTTCATATAAACCTTAATTAAAATCAGTAAATTAAAAAAAAATATTTAAATATAAAAAAAAATTTGGAGGTGCCGGGGATTGAACCCGGGGCCTCTCACATGCAAAGCGAGCGCTCTACCACTGAGCTACACCCCCTCATATGTACCGTTGTTCAATATGCGCATTTGGCTAAAATTTATAATAATTCTTTTAATTTAGAAAAGTTTAGCAATTAACTATAAAAAAAATTTATTATGTAATTAACTACAATTAAAATATATATAATATATATACATTAAGACTGAAAAGTTTTCGGAAATTCTCATTTAAAATTCGCGCGCTGTATATTTTTCGATATTTTAAGTTTATGTAGTTTGGCAGCACTGTCCTTAATTACTATGCCAAAAATGAGCTCGATCTGTCAGACAGTTCGTTTACGGCAGCTGTTGAAACCAGTTCACCTCAGTAGTGCGTTGCGAAATGTCTTCGACGGTCGTACGACCGTCCTGGAAGGCTTTGTACCACTCATAAACTTGAGTTTTCGATAAAACTGATTCCCCATAAGCCTTTTGTAGCATTCGCAACGATTCTGCACACGAAATTTCGTTCGAAACACAAAATTTGATGCAAACTCTTTGTTCAATATTTTTTTCCATTGTTTTTTTCGCAACGCCCTACTGAGGTGAACTGGTTTCAACAGCTGCCGTAAACGAACTGTCTGACAGATCGCGCTCATTTTTGGCATAGTAATTAAGGACAGTGCTGCCAAACTACATAAACTTAAAATATCGGAAAATATACAGCGCGCGAATTTTAAATGAGAATTTCCGAAAACTTTTCGG
>NC_051847.1:25623290-25636300 GCF_002237135.1 Teleopsis dalmanni | reverse complement strand
TAATAACAAAACTGTTAGACACCATTTATATATATTATTATTTATATATATTATTAATATATTACCTATTCTGTGACCTTAACAAATTTGTTAAAAATTGCCAATTATTCACCATCTTGCTTATTTGTCAAGATTGACAATTTATCAGGTTTTAGTATTCTGTCCTTTAAATAAAAAGCTTTTTTTTGATAATTGCTGTTGTTGACAAATGCTCTTGACAAATAAAACACACTGCTTTTGATTTTTGTATACAAAACACTTTTCACCATAGCGTGGTGAAAAGTGTGGCATTAGGTACTTGAGCTTTGAAATTTGTCAAGATTTTCCCAGAATAGCAAAATGCTTTTTGCCTGATAAAAATCTTGACTAATTGTCAATACAATATTTTTATTGTATTCTTCCTTGTAGATTTACAAAAAGTTTACAAATCTTAATTTAGTAAATAAGGACCGACTTGAAAAGCGTGATTTAAGTCGTGAAACTGACTTAAGTATGAATTAATTCAACATACATTAAATTGTTGATTCAATCAGACTTCAATCAATATTTAAATTAAACCACCGTTGAAGATATACACCGTGTTAACTCGTAGATATAGCGTATATTGTATGGTCTATACATTTAAAACGTTCTGCAGAACTTTTTATTCATTTGTATTTTTAGTGCAGCTGGCTAGCACATTTTTATTTACAACTTTTTCTTATTTTTTAATTTTTCGTTTTTTGGTTTAGTCAGTGAACTACTTAAATTAGGAATATTCAGGCATAGCTCGGTAAATCAATTAGTGCGTCTAACAATCAACAGTTGTTTTTATGTATTTGAAAAATTATTTATAAAGCTGTGACTAGATATTTCAGTATATAACGGTATACATATTAAAAACAACCACTGAAATTACTTAATTTTTATTTTTAATATAGAAAATGGAAAAAATAATTAAATTCAGTAGCAGTAATATACTTTAAGCCATTCTAAACTTTAGATACTGACTGACTTAGAACCAAACGAAGTCAATGGCATTAATATACTTTAAGCCGTTCTAAACTATAAATACGGAGTCATAAGTTACAGCTACCAGATAAATACATTAAATACTATTTATTAACTTTTCAATAAATATAATATAATGAAATTACCGACACTTCAACAATAGCTATGAAATGCTGAAGTGTCGATAGGTTTGCATTGAGTCAAAATAATTAAAAATTACTAATTAATATTAAGTAAATTTAATAATATTGTTAACACTTGTTCTTAATCAGGAATACTTAATTAATAATTCAATCTACGTTTAAAAAAATGTCAAACTTTTGAAATTAAAGACTTAATTCAATTTTAATTTAACGCACGAATTACTTTTAATAGACTTAATAGATTAAATACATATATGTATATAAAAATATTGGAATAGTTTTTAATTAATTATCTCAAATATATTAAGGTCAAAAATAGAGATTTTGCTTTAGTTATTGATAGAACTGATATATGATTTTAAAATATTTTGAATTTTACAACCTTGGCATTGCTACTATTATTTTGTGAAAAAAATTTTTGCATATTGTTAATGAAACTATATTCACATTTTAAAAATGTATTCATTTACTATATAAAATTAAACATGTTAATAGTTTATATTCAATGCCTAAACTAGTGATAAAAACATAATAGCTTTAAATTTTATTTAATTAGGTCAACTCTTGAATAAGTGTTGTTTAAATTATATAGTTCTACTATATAGTTTGTACACATATATATAGCAATCGGTTGTCAATCTAATAACGAAAATACTTTCTCTCAATTTTATATCTAAAAAGATTTTTGCATTAAATAATTATACCTATAAGCATATTATTATACATTACAATAACAAAAAGTTAAGCTAGAGATGTATGATTTTATCTCAGGTTCATATTTAGAAAGTAACTGAAATAAAAAAATAGATTTTTGATTATTTTCGTTCTACAATTTATAATCACTTGTTTAAGAATAATTATTACAAATAATAAATTTAATTAATCATTAGAAAATACTAGATATGGAGAAGATATATTTGTTTTTCTAATGTTATTTCTATATTCTAATATTTTATTTAATTACATTTTTGCAACAAGGCAGTCTATTTAATAAATAATTATCTTTAGAATCTTATAAATAGTTTCTATTTTCCAAAATTAACTGTTACTGCTCTATATATTTTTCATGTAAAAAATTCATAGATCTAAATAGACCATTATATCAGATGATAATGCGATTTAAACATAACTTTTTTCTAACCATTTTTAATAAGACTATTCTGTTTAGTCTTACAGCAAATAAAGCTGTGATTAAGAGTTATCCATTTTATGAATAATTTGAGTTCTATATGAACGACTTAAGATTTTTTATTAACATATGGTATGAGACATGATACTAAACTATAAAAGTGGTTAGTTTCATTCTGAACATAAACTTAGCATGAAAATATCCGTTGTTTCGAAACTGCCATCACGAATATTCTGCTAGAACTTATTTCGACATATGTTGTAAACAGATATCAGATTGAGACTACAGGAAATTAGTAGCGCAAACATATATCGATTTTACAAAGAATTAATCGAACTATTGTATGGAATTATTTGTAGAAAATCAACTAAAAATGAATATAAAATAATATATACAAGTAAATGATGAAAAAACCAAATGAACACTTTCTTTATACATATCCAGTCCTGTCGAAATTGAGATATTCCACTATGGAAATCAACAAACTATATTGGCTTGGTTCATATCTTCCAAACATAGATAGCTCTATTTTCCACATATAATAAATCTATTTCTATCTTCCAAACATAGATAGCTCTATCTTTCAAACACAGATAGATATATCTTCCAAACATAGACACCTCTATCTTCCAAACATAAATAGCTCTATTTTCCAAACATAGATAGATCTATCTTCCAAACGTAGATAGCTCTATCTTCCAAACACAGATCTTCTAAAAATAATCTGCTTTATCAGCCATGCAGGTTGGTTTAAAAGTGAGATTATCATTTCAAAACGTATATAAAAACGGTGTTAGTTTAGGAAGCTCTACTATCACTAGTACCAGTTAGATGTTGAACCTTCACAGTTTAATAACCTTAAGAGATTTTTAATATATAAATCAAATTTTTCTTTTAGAAATTTTGTTTTCGATTATTTCTTAAGAATATAAAAAAAGACTCAATCGATAACGATTTGTTATATGTAAGCCGCATAATATATATATATATATATATATATCATAGCAGATATTATTATTTTAAAAATAACATATATAAGTTTATATTGTAATTTATTAACAAAATAATTTTTTTTTATTATAAACAAAATTACTATTTTTTTATTATAAACAAAATTACTATTATTTTATAAACAAAATTACATTTTTTTTATTAAAAAAATAATTTTAAAATTTCTATAAATAACTTATAAGTAATATGACAATAGACAATGACTATAAAAGAGATATACTATTGAAGCTTTAGCAAATATTAATCAATTCCAAACAAATATTTTTCTTCATTCAAATTTATTTTAAATATCAAACATTTATTTATAGCATCTACAAAGTATTATTAACAATGTATACATAATATTTTCAACAAAGGTAACCTTCATGACTAACTACAATTTCTAGTTGATTGACTGCTTTTCCGATGAAAGCTATAATTATACCACAATAAAATTATTATTAAAAAATGGCTTTGATGCGCTGCCATATTATAATTAACTAATAGGCGCGATTTTGTTCGGAATTATACAAAGTTACAAAATCGTTAATAACAGAGGCGGAATTGACAATCATTAACAACAGGAAAATAACTTATGTTAAGTTCAAGTGTGTATTATTGGGGTATCAAATTTTTTATATAATATAAAATTTAATGTATATTAAAAGTTTCTATATATTATTTAATTAAATTAAATGTTCTTTAAATGAAATAGAATAGCAACAATAATAGTGTTTATTAGAACTGTTAAATATGCATAAAATATTTAGTAATCGATTAACATTTGTTAACATATCGATATTAGAAATGTTAAGTATCCACTGAATATGTAGAAATCTGTTAACTTATGGCGTTTTCGATTGGTAAATCTGGGGTAATTTTTTCAATTGCGAGCATTAGATTTTAATGCACTTAATGCAAAATGTATAACGCTCGAGATTAATTTATAACACTCTAAATATCTTGCCAGAGTAATCAGCTTACTCTGAAATTAACAGCTGTTTTATATTGGCATTTTCAATTGAAAAATTTGAATTCAATCTAGATTTACTCTCGATCTGTCAAATTTTGTTGCCCAATCGAACATTTTAAGAGTAATCTGAAATTTTTGGTAATCTATTAGTAGACATTTATGTTTATCATAAATACGTACATAGAATGAAACAACACTTTATCAGTCAAAAAGTGAATAACTGATTCTATTGAGTATCATCTTACAAGTCTCATGAGCTAAATGGGCTTTGTGCTAGAACCATTCATCTTCGAAGAGTTGGTCTTCGTTGGTCACTTTTTTATTTCGAAAAGGAAATTGAATAAAAATATATAATAAATATATTAATATTTATTTAATTATTATTTATTACGTACAATATATAAAATACCTAAGGAAGTACCGCTACAAAGTATTACAAAGTACCGCTAAAATATTAATATTTTCATTTAGAAAATATATAAAATATTAATATATACGTATTTATGAATAATGAATTATAAAAATGATTTTAAAACGATTATTCTACTGAAAGCTAATAGTCTAATTATATGTTAATTTTAAAAAAGAAAGTATTAAAACTATTTCTTGAATACAATATAAGATTAAAGTAAGATAATAAAATAATTATTAAACATAAATTTTGCATATTACTTTATTTTCAATCTCTATTTAAACTTATTAATAATGAAAATGTAGTATAATTATTTTTCTCTTCCGTTCTGAATTGATAATTAAATACTTATTTGTATTAATAATTTTTTTTAATCTTAACCTTCCGCCAGTTATTCCATAAAGTTAATGTTCAGATTGTGATTAACATTAGAACAGTAGTAGAATAAAAATATTTCATAAATCTCATATAAATCATAGTACCAGTTGATTCTCAAGTCTTTAGGAGAAATGATGATACAAACATGTTTCCATAGATTTTAATCGGTACAAAAATAAACAAATAATAATGAGAGTTACCGCCCGGTTGAACAGCGTAATAAGTTTACAAAACTGCGCGATTAAGTTTATTTTTAAACATTAACAATGTTAAGCTATGTTAATTGTTGTTTAATTAATAATTACATGTTCGGTTGTTTGTTTTCTCAAATCGAACTGTTAACGACCGTGAAACGCTGCGAGCAAAAAAAATAAAATTGATTTTTTAAATTAATATTTATTACTTCTCACAGACAATAATAATTACTTCATCAGCATATCAGCTGAAAGTTCAAAATCATTAAATTAAGTATTATCTAATAATTAATTAAAAAAAAGAAATTTAGGGAAAAGTTCTCTTCATAAGATCTTGTCATTTAGTTTAAATTAGTTATTGTTTTATATAATTAGAGAAGCAACTGTGAATATATTATAACAATAGTATACAATAATATAATTTGTAATGAATACTATATAAATATATGTAGATCTTTAAAAAATATTCTTCTTGACTTACATTTTTCGCTTCAGATTTCTTAGAAACTCGTAACACGTAATGGTGTGCCCAAGTATTCACTCTATTCGGTACCGATTAATTTGCTTGCTATTCAATAAGAAGGCAATAGGCAATAGTAAGGAAGATGTGAACGACTTTTCCATTAGGTTATATGCAGATACAGCTTGATTCTCGAGATATTGAGCTGGCTACAAATAAGAGACCCGCACCATATACCACATCTGGTTGTTATTGTTGTTTACCATATAAGCATTTGCAACTTTGTAGCTCATACCTAAAATAAAATAAAGTGTACAATAAAAATTATTATAATTCTACAATAAAGTAGAAGACTAAAATTGCCCGCCTTTCCTGAATCAATCACTACATTTACGCTTATAACACAAACAATAACTGCTTGAACTTGTCATGGAACATGACATAATAGCAAAAAGAAAGGATATATTTAATTAATAAATTGCTTAGTTATAAAAATAATTTTTTTTAAACTATTTATAATTTATTCGTGCAAAATTAACATTATATAAATATTTTCAAAAATGCCTAAATGGTATTTATTAAATTTAAGCAGGCTATGTCACTTATTTTAGAAGACGATGAGTATGATAGGTCAGTTAGAAAAGGGACCACAAGAATACTGAATCTTCTATTAGTCAATGATCAGCAGTGGCAAATAAGGTGACAAATGAGTGACAAAAGTCTTTAAAGAGTAGACCAAATCTTATTACATGCTTTCTTAATACCTAATACTCAAAAATCTTTCACCACTGATATTATAGTAACGATGTGATTCTGCTTTTGTTTAAGCAACTATCCGATATAAAGTCTGTCTAATTTGTACCAGATAAATCTTGTAGTCTGTCGAGAATCTTCAACTGCTCAGAGTTTCTAAGTTAGCACTAGGTTTTTCGTTTAACATTAAAGTAAGTTAAAATGGGTTAATAATGAGGAAATTTTAATATGAAACAATTGGAATTTTTCAAAAAATTGAAAGTTGTTCAATTGTTGTTTTAGATATTGCCAAACATCCGATCATCAGTGGTCTTTGAAAACAATTGTTGGTTTGATTAGCCGCATATCATTTTTGAATTGTAAATGTTAAGAATTGAACTCTATTAAATTTAAATCGTGGACTTGTGTGTACAACGTACACTTATTTTTTATTTATTCGTTTACAACAATAACAATTGCTGTGCTATTCTTAGAATTAACGCGTAAAACACAGCTATATAAATTTGCTTAACTATTATAAATTAATGTTATTTTGAAATGTAAACGTAACTTATTAAAAGAATATATACAGTTCGTGATGTAGTAATTTTGAACAAGTGTTATTAAAGAATTTTTAATAAAATTAACATAGCCGATAGCGGATTGTTAACTAATAATTATTAATTTTATCTTACACCAGCAGGCATCATTATTAAATAAATATATGAAAATTAAATTTACTAAAAATATTAAATAAAATATACAAAATAATAATCTAAACAATGTACAAGTAACATTTTATTGCTGTTATGTTCATACGGAGAAATGCTGAGAGGTACATCTATTCCAACTATTCCACTTTGGGGTCAAAATAAATATTAAATGTATTTATAATATTTATATAAAATATCCCAGGCCTGAAAACTGTTTCGTAACACATTATACAATATATCTGCAACTTTGAACTTGTATCTCATTGATGAAGTCAGCATTTATTATTTACAATTAAATTCAAGAAAGTCATATGGAGTGTCACTTAACGTATGTTCAACTCACTCCACTTGTACTATAACAGTTTTCAGTGTTATTTTTTATGTAATAAAAAATCATGCTAGTCTGGTTTTTTACATATTCACGAAAAAAAAAACTTTCTGAAACTTTTGTTTACGTAAACCTATATATATATATATTTTTTTTTTTAAACACTTAAAACCATTCAGGGCATTTTTATAATAATGATTAAAACGAACATCATTATCATTATAATTATCCGTTTAAAAGACGGCTTTCGCTTGTTCGAGTCTTTAAACTTTTTTTTAAAAAAAATAATCTCTAGGCTCCGTTTGCTTATGATAATTATGCTTTATTAATAAACTTTAAACTTTACTTATGTATATATAATTTGTTTTCAATAATGAATAAACTATTTTTATAACTTAGTTAATAAGTTTATTGACCGTTTATCTATTATTGTTTTCATTTAAATATTAATTTTTATACTTGTATTTGAATAGTTTTGTATTGATATTAATTGTTATATTATTCCAACTATTAAAAATACTTGAGAGAAGAGGATAATAACTAAAAATAAATTAATATACTAATTAATAAAAGAAATTAAAAATAAAATGATAAAAATAGTTTTAAAATTTTTAATTAAAAAATTACATTGACTGATGAGTTCCAAAGTTAAGAAAAATACTTAAAAAATTAAATTAACTTCAATAAAACTTTAATATATTGCATTAAAATTTATTAACAAAATAGTTTTAATATATCATCAAGGTTTAAACTATGCAGAGACTCATATAAGCAAAGGAGATTTAAAGAAAACCATTATATCGAGTGTAAAATCATCCGAAATATTTTAGCGGATATATGTTAAACCTTAAAACTGTCTTTGTATGCGCTCTAGAACTACAGTCTTGCAAGGCAGTTTTATATAAGTTATATTCAATTTTATTATTATTTAAATAAAAGTTAATTTTTAATAATTTATTTAATTTGGTATCTGTATCTCCCAATTTTTCTTATATATATAAAATAATTAAATAATTCATTCATAACTACTATGTAGTAATTTTTTTATAATAATTTATATATATAATTTATTATATATAATTATATGTAATTTATCTTCATATTGATATATATAAATCATAAAAAAAATATTTAGTATCCAATTATAACATATTTTATAATTATTATATTATACTTATTATAATTATTTATATGTTATATATATTATTATATCATATATATAATATATATATAAAAATAATATAATATATATATATATATACATATATACAGTATATATAGTATCTTAATATATTAATATATTTATAACTTAATCTAAGACTGATGATAGGAATTTGGATATATTCGAAATAGCTGTATGGTCAGCCAAAAATTGAATTAATTAAAATAATATAAAACAAATTTTTGTTGTTGTGGTTCAAAAATATCTTTTTAACTTATCTTTTTAACTTAATTTAAATTAATGATTCAAATTTAAAATATGCAAAATTTCATTAGCTAGTTTGGGGCAGATAATAGAAGACATATAAGAGTATAATAATGAGGATCGTTTAAGATTTGAATATAACTCTTAATAGTTCTAATGCAAAACAACTTTGTTACACTTATTTCTAATTATGTAATTTAACGTTTATTTTATATACTGTTATGTTTTAAGCTTATATAAAGGTAGCACCAAATAATGAATTTTTATAGGCAAATAAGTAACTGATGGCTCGACTTTAAGTTTACTTAATTAATTACTTAAATAATAGTTTACTTACTTACTTACTATGCCATTACAAATGTGAGTCATCCTTGACCGCAGTCAATAGCCATATCCAGCTAGCCCCAACAGTGATTCGCTATTCCCTGTTAATATTAACGAGTAAGTTTTATGTGATTAATCACATGATTCTTAAACCGAAGATACGGAAGTCTTGTACATATTTCGTTTATTACAAGAGAATTAATACCGAAATAATTTGACCCATTTCCACGATATGACCAATAGAGCAAAACCGCTGCATTTTTATATGCTTAACTATGTCACTGTCGCGATGTAAGTTATACACTTCATCATACTAAATAATACAATAGTTATTGCCAATAATGCTAATAATGTTTGTTGTTCTACAAGATTTTATATCCTAAGCAGGTTAGGCATGATAAAAGATTTATAGATTATGACTTTTATTTGTCCAAAGAGAGCTTTATTTTTCAATTGTCTATTAAGCTAGAAATGATATCTATTAGCAATAGCGATTCTTCGTTAAATTTCTATGATGAGATTATATTTAACATTTATGTTGGTTCCGAAATAAACAAAAAATTTAGCAAATTCGAACTTTTTGTTGTTAATAGCGACATTGATTCCAAGACACTCAGCAGATTCAGTTATTGACAGAAAGTACTTCGCCGAAATACGTAAACGTAAGTACGGTTGGTTGGGACACACGCTGAGAAAAAGATACAACAAAGTACCTCATGCTGTACTACATTGAAACTCACAAGGTGTAAGAAGTAGAGGCAGACCGAAATTAACTTGACGGAGAACAGTGGACCAGGAACCATGAAAGTCGATTGGTGAAAATCGCGTAATTGCGCTCAACAGAAATAATTGGAGATGCTATGTGAATCTACTTTGTGAATAGATAATGTTTATAATTTATTCAACTGTAAATATATTAATAATGATAATATTAAAATTCGAACTGTTTTACTTTTAAAATATGTTACTCGTATAATCAGTCCTAAAATTGAATAAATCAAACGATGAGGAGTTATACTGTCTTAAACCTCGTTCGGTACCGAACGGCTTGAAGAGATTTTTACCAATTCTATCGGAATGGATGGTGCTACCAAACAATGATACAACGGAATGGATGGAATCGATTAGCATGAGCATCCCCACAATCATCCAATTTCATGGCCGTATCTTTATTGTTTTTTTCAACACCTTCAATTCATATGCCTATGTCTTCATTTCTGGTACTATATGGCGCTTTTAGCATATAACTTTAAGTAAAATTCTGCAATATTTTATAGTTTTCTTAATGTTGGACAAATCAGTATAGTCATAAGCTAAAAAGGCCATAGAGCATTTACCTTTGAATATTTGTTTATAAAGTAGAGTTTAAAGCTTTTTAATTGAAAATCCAGGAAGTAAATTTTACAAATATTTTACATATACAAGGTAACAAATAACCTTAACGTATAGCACATTTTTCCATTCATAAAAATATATAGACACGTTATAACTATATGTATATATATTTAAAAAAAAATTAATAAAAAATCATTTTTTTTTATTGCACTAAGTTTAAGGAAAGTGAAAGTTTAATGTGGCAATCAAAATTTTTCATACTTGTTTTTTACAAAATGATGAACTTTATATTACGTATGATAATATTAGCTACAGTTTAATATAAAATTCGTTTCATAAACTACATATCATAAGTTATCTCAATAATCTCTTATAAGTAATAAATAAATTTGTATGACATTCAGCGGTCTTTTACTTTTGATATATCTGAAGAGTTTTATTATATTTTGTTAATAACTTATTTAATTTTCACATCATAATAATGTCAGGGATAATGTATGAGATCATATTTTGATTTTTTATTACATAGTGTTATTACAAAATTACAAAAAAAAATATTTGGTATGTATACATATATGAGATGGAAACAAAATTAATATTTCTTTTTCAATTTAGTAAATATATGTTATAACAAATATCCCATTTCAAAGAACAAACTATGGTTTAATTTATTTCAATATTTAAAATAATCACAAGTTTTTATATATAGTGCCCCTAAGAAGTTTCAAATCACTCTATTTTGATCCGAAACCAAATTTATTTAGATTTCTGTCACAAAACTTTACTGCTTCAAAATTAATTTTTTATTTATAAAAAAATTTAGAAATTTTTTTTAATTTATTTGAAAAATTTGTTGTAATTTCTTTATTATAAAGATAATAATTTATAGTTTCCGTAGTTATCATATATTTTTTCTAAACAGTTTTGAGTCCATTGTTAACGATTGTTATAAAAAGCAGTATATAAGTAGAACGTCGAATACTTTTTGCCCAACGTATATATAAAATATCAAAGGTGTACGCTTGACAAGTTTTTAAATTAATTTAATGAATAATAGAAGACAGTAATACAGATACACAACTTGTTTTATTTAAAACATTCACGTTCAAAGTATTGTACTAAAATATTAATATTTGTCCACCAAAAACCAAATAAAAATAAATCGACTTTAAATTTTAAACGCATTTCATTCACACTTTTAACGGTGATTTGGTTTAAAATTTTATATAAAGTTGTTGTAATTTGTTTTAAACAAACTCATTACTATGCTTATAACGGAAAATTATTTAATTTTTTTTAAATATGTACATATATAAATGTATAAATTAAGTAAATATTTAGTTAAAAATGCAGTAACTTGTGAAATTTTGCAATAAATGATTTTAGTTCAAGGGCCGATATTCTGATTCCATTCAGTAGTTGAAAAAAAAATTTAAATAAATATCCATCACTAAAGAAATTTAAGATAATTCAGTTTAGTACACGGTGACTGTGTACTAGCACTAAGGTTTAACTCGCACAAAGACATAGTCTAAGAACACTCTTTAAAAAATGATTTATGGTTTTTTGATAGAAAAAAGACTTCAAACACTACTTAAATTCACTAAAGTACTTACTACGACATCTACATAGATATCTAGTCCCGCTAGAGACCAATAGGTCTATGCATGACTTACAGTCAGCCAGATTAACCTAATCGTACCTATTACTGTTATGACAGTTAAGAATGTAGCAGGTATTAGGAGTGGCAGGTACATGTATCTCATATCTATGTGCTGTAATATCATTAGGAAATTTAGGAATGGGGTTTCAAGTATTTCTTAAATTCGCTAAAGTTCTTACTAGAGTATCTACATAAAAATTTGATTTTACCTGATATCGCTAGAGAACAATAAGTCCATGTCAGACAGATTAATCTCATCGAATTTATTACTATTATGACAGTTCACAATGTAGAAGGTATTGGGAGTCCCATACCTATTTGTTGCAATTCCATTTGGATATTTAAGTCACCTTTCTTTAAAAAATACTTGTTGATTCTTTCTTAGAAATGTTGCTTAAAATATTCCTTAGATTTGCAAAAAGTTACCATAGTACAATATATACACAAAAATTTTAATGTACCTGATAACGATAGATAACAATAAGTCCATGCCTATGTATTGTTATTCCATGGAGGTATTTAAGTCAGCTGCAAAGTCATCTTGAATAAACTATCTACTTGCAATAGCAGAACTTATAAAGTAAATAGTCAATTAATTATTAAGCCGTTGCCAATGGGCCAAAGTAAGAATCTCTTAAAGACTTCACTCTTTGTCTGGACAACGCTAAATACTACAATAAGAAGTGTTCAGTGGTTTTTTCTATATATCCTCATTTTGTCACCTTTCTATTTCCTATTTTCGATAGCACCCAATGTAGTCACCTATATAGCTACCAAATAACAAATATATTATGTATTTGTTTTAAATATAGCTATCAAG
>NC_051847.1:25610691-25623190 GCF_002237135.1 Teleopsis dalmanni | reverse complement strand
ATATACGAGTCGCAATGCATTGTTTTTCTACTGCCAACGATATCACTTAAAAGACTATTTATCCGTAATGATTTCATGGTGAATTTCTACAAAAACAATACTTGATATTTTGTCTTAAACTTTAGATGAAGCTGAAAAAAAGATTATAGGTTTCATCCAATATTATTTATTTTATAAATTCAAATCAAATTAAATGTTGGCAAGCGCCTGAGATACTAAAGTGATTGTAGAAACAAATATGAGAAAAAGATATTTATTGTGCTTATTATCTTATTAAATTACTTTTTTAAAAATACTTATATATATATATCATATATACATATATCAATTTCAATATGTATCAAAAAAATTTATACAAAATATCGGGAATATATATCTTCTCCTCATAAAAATTGATTAAATGAAACCTATGTAACTATACTATTAACTTTTTCTTAAAAAAATTAATACAAAATAACGGGGATATATATTATATATCTCCTACTCATTAAAGTTAATTAAATGAAAGCTGTATGTATATACTTTTAACTTTTTGCATAACATGTTGCAACATCTCTTTCAAACCACACATCGTCCAAGTGGAAATCATCTAATTTATGTCACAAAAAATTTTAATCCGGTTACTGTATGGTCAACCATTAACAATTATTGCAACTCATAGGCAAGCACTGCATTGGAACCCACAAGATAGTCAGCGACCCGGTGCACCAACAGGTACATGGCGGAGAACAATTGAAAAAGAATTAAAATATGTCTGATTTACTTCGAATGATGTCACAAGAACAACTCCTAGTAGAATACAATATAATCGATGGTAGAATATAATCTATGCTCCAGAAGGCATTCAAGAAATTAGTAGTAGCAACGCATAGTATTTATTTTCAAAGTAAAAAGAAAATAGTAAAAAACACCGGTGCAATGGATTCACCACCAGAACACATAATATACCAAACTGCTCCTTTTAATGGATCAAAATAGTATTCAGATATTCCTTAATCCAAATGTGATTATGCCCGAAACCATCTCTGGAAATAATTTTTTTTTCAAGTTAATTTAAAATTCAATTTAAAAAATTATTCATAATAAATAGTTACTTTTTTTAAGTTATTGGGTAAAATGATTTTATAATTTTTAAAAACTAAATCTTAATGAAGAATATTATATGTACTACTTTATACCATAAATAGATGCAGCTTCTTGAAAAAAGTCAAGCACTGGTCGTATTTATTATTCTATTTATATATTATTTTCATTTTATTAAAATTTTATATAAATTTTGGTATAAAGCATCTACAATATATATGTACAATATATATACCATATATGGTATAAAGCATCTACAATATATTTTTTGCAGTGTGTTAACG
This sequence comes from Teleopsis dalmanni, assembly GCF_002237135.1. Taxonomy (NCBI): domain Eukaryota; kingdom Metazoa; phylum Arthropoda; class Insecta; order Diptera; family Diopsidae; genus Teleopsis; species Teleopsis dalmanni. Next base: position 25,621,823 of record NC_051847.1, on the reverse strand, counting down.
TTTCTAGATTAGATTCTTAGCGTCAAAAATACTATAACATCAAGTTCTTAAGGACAAACTCTTACTCTTCTCGATTGTTCCCGATATGTATATAAATTTTTGCGGACAGCATTTGTATTTTCAGTAATATGCTAAAGTTTTTGTTAAGTTAGATACTTACCGTTAAAAAAACTACAACTGAAATCAAACTTTCAAATTCCATTACGAATCCTAAGCTCTTTTGATCAATTATAGTGACTATTAACTTTACTTAATACACAAAACGTAGCCAGAGTATAGACTCTCCATCATGATTTGCTAGATCAGGTTCCACACAATTATTAATTTTGATGAAGACTATTGTCGTCATACTCAAACTGTTTACTGACGCATTGTGACACCATTCCTAATAACACTTCTTCATATCCTTTTTATTTTGATAACTAAAGTGATTCTTCAATGAATCTTACTTTCTTTGGACATAGGTCGACTAACAGTCAGCAAAGAGCATTCCTAATTATTTTTATTTTGAAACTATAAGAGCAATAACATAACCTATGATGTAAGTTTTTCTCTTTCTTCTCGCCATCGCAACTCTAAGAAAAAATTTGAAACCGTCATATTTAACTTCTTCACAAAAGTTTCTTTTATATAGCATTTTATTATTACTCGTACTAGTCTAATAAAGTATAGCACTCTAAAAGTCTTTTATAACAACAATATATTTATAGAACATAATATTTATTAGTATGTATATTGTATAAAAAGTACACAGTAGACTCATGAAAAAACAAAACCTAGTGATTTAAGTCAAAATATTTTTACTAGGAACCATTAATTATTGGAAGGTATCTAAACATTTAAATACTAAACCGTTACTCGGACAAAGGAAGAAGCCGCTGCCAAATACATTGCAACTTAAACCGAACCGAATCCTTTCAAATAAAATTATAGTTAACCCTTCACTAACAGTGCATATGTTGTACCAAAAAAAAACTAAACAACAGAAAATAAGAAAAATACTAATAATAATGGCCAAAATTTAACTTTATAATGTTAAATTTGTGAGCTTCCTTTTAAAAAAGTTAAATCACGCGATGCTTATGTCTGTCTCGTCTAAAATTCGCAACATTGCCAAATGGAACGCCTCTAACCTACAATTATGCATCGAGTTTGTTGAAATTGGATCGAAAGCCCTTAAGGCCAAAATAACAACAATCAAACACAACTTTTTCTTAAAACAACATTAAACAAAAATATTCTTATTTCCAGATACATTTAATCAAAAAAAAGGGAAATAGTATTTAGAAAAGAGAAAGGAAAAAATAGAAAAAAATTATTAAACAAAAGTCAGAATTCCTTTGATAGCGAGGTAAGACCTAAATTACAATAATTATTAAAATGTTAAATTAGAGTTAATCACAATATCTATCTATTACACATGGAAAAGATACAGAAGGTAAGATCTTGAACAAAGTTATGCCAATATAGTTTAATAGTAAATAGGTTCAACTTTAGGATATCAAATACTGTCACTTCATATTTCTTCAAAATTATTATATTAAAAATAATAATTATAAAATAATTATAATAATTATATAAATATGTAATCACTCCTTAGGAAAAGGATCTATAACATATTTTTTTGTAAGTTCACTCAGACTCAGACACAAAGTTCATATAAAAATCAACTGAAGATGCTTCTCAAAATTAATATAAACAATACAACTCACAACCCATTTGAATAAAAAAATTAATAAAAAATATTAATATTCGAAAAGCATTTAGTACTTAATTCAGAAAACTAATTCTCAAAATATTTAATATTAAATTGAATATTCCAACAAGCACCTATGTTATCTGAACAATCAGCATAGTTGAACTAGACGCTCTATAATCAACTTGGTATCAAAAATATATTTTAAACCAAATAATTTAATCGAAGAATACATCATATTTATCTAAAATTCCAAAATTTATCTAAATATTTCTGAGAATAATAAACCAGACCAGCAAAAATCGCTAACTACTTACTAACATAGAATCTTTTTTTTTTATAGAGATCATACATTCATGCATCGGTAACCTACATATCAAATAGAAAAATGTTTATTTTGTATATAAAAACTGTTGGAGTATTTTCCAATGTTCTCATTTTCCTAATTATAATCACAAAATCACAGATCAAATTTCAATATTTACCATTTCAATGATATATCTGACATTAGCTGTAGAACTTTTACAAACATTATCTACGTCGTTGGTACGAGCTGGAATGAACTTAAGCACAACAACACTTCTTGCTTATGGGATTATCTTTCTCCTCACCTCCTTTTCTTTTGCTGTGAAAAAAGAATCCAGAACACTTTAAATCATTCCAAGTATTTGGTACAAATCTGAACACTTTACCGTTGAAGAGACAATATATCATATATTTGGGATATTTAGCCTCTTTATTTTGAATTAGAGTAAATTTGAATATCAATAACAAAAAACATAATATTTTTATGATATGAAAAGGACATCACACCTCAATAGTACGGAACTGAACATATTGGCAGATTAATTAACGAGTTATCGTGCTCTCAATCATCATCTTAACCAGATGGCTTCACAGGATTTTATCTCTGTTTGGGAGCCGATGAAACTTTAAGTCATATTATCTGGAATTACTTGACTTTGATCTGGGCCAAAATGAAATCGCTACGTCAAGAGTTTCTATCCTCGTCCGAAAATATATTATTCTATCTGCCAAGTATAGATACACAGCTTGTACTTTGTCCACTGAAACCTCACTTATTAAAAAATAAGCGCAAATAATTTCAAAATTTTTATATATTTATTTTATAGCCTATATAATGTACCAATTCATTTATAAAATTCATTATACATTATACCAGAAATGTATAGAACACATTAAAATAATCATCTAAAACTTTATGGTCCCTACTTAAAACAAAAATATCATAATGGACCTTGTTCAAAAAAAGTCCGGGAATCACTGTATTTGATATTTCCAATGTTTACTAATTATGGATATTGGGACGTTTATTGTTTCTATTTAATTCATCAACATCATCCTTAACGCGATAATCCTTAAAGTCTATTAAACATTGGCATCCCAATTGAAATGGATTTTTTGCTTTTCTTTCCAGTTGACGGCGCATATTCCCGTGAAAATACAATATATTTATCTAAATAAAATTAATATAAAATAAAATTAAATAAAATAAAATCACAACCATCTAGGTTTAAAATACATTCAAATAAATTTGAAACTCTTAAAGAAACTTGCAAAACTGAGCCTAAAGCATTAACGGAAATGAGTCTCCATTTGTAAACACGATTTTTGAAAGTATCTTATCTCGAAGAGATCACTGCGAACATTTTATCAAGTTGGTCGAAATTATTGTTGCGCCAGTAATTAAGCATTTAAAAAAATATGAGAGCCGAACAAAATAATTTGAAAAAATCTCAAAAAAATAAAAAAAATTTCTAAAAATTTACTCACTATAATCCATCACTTTTAAAATCATGGCGTTAGCTTTTGCCGACAATCTCAACTTTTCAACTTAAATTGCTGCGTGGCTGATGAAGTCCATCAGCGGCATCACAAACTGAAAAATGGTAAAAGTGCAGTTAGTCTGTGGGCAAGGTTAGTGTGATTTTTTCTTAATATTTGAACAGTACGTGCCCCGCACGAGCTAAACTCATAAAGCATTTTGCCTTTGATTTTTGATTTAACGCTGATCTTTTGATTGACAGAGCAACGCTCCTTCAATGGTGGACATCAATCAAAAATATTTAGTAGCTGAGCTAACGTAGTAGATACAAAGGAAAAAACGAAACTAGCATTTTTATTTAGTCGGTTCACTTATAATTACAGGGTATCAATTTATATTTCAATATTAAGAAGATATCGGTCTAATGTGTGGGTTTGAATATTTAAGCAGCTTTCAGTAGCTGCAATATTAGTATATGCCGCGCACATAGGCGTTTATGGAATAAAACTATATTAGATGAGATCTTATAAATTGAATTAAACTTGGATGCGCTTTTGATTGACAGTTATTATATACCAATACAATTACATGGTTTCAACTAAATGATTCGTCCAAGTACTTATATAAATTTATACATATATTATATATAAATTTATATAAAAAGTATTTGATATGAGTTCACATATTATATTCATTATTATTTGTTATTTATATTATATTATTTATTTATTTATAACAATGAAAGACAACAGCTCAGCAGCATTGCAAGACATATTTTCCACTTCTGGAGAAAAAATGAAGCGTCTTCAACAATATAGGTATTTCTGATTAAACCCATAGCGACAGAGCAATAAAAATGAAGCGCATCAATTATAAAAAGCTTAGCTCTTCAAGTATTATAAACATGTTACGGAAGAAGAAGAACATTGAAAACCACTCTATGAAAGAAGTTATATGGCTTCTACTTAAAATAGTTTCTGAAATATTCAATATACAGTTTTAAAGTCTGAAATAAATATAGGCAGCCATAGTCTCCAAACATGAAGTCAGAATTATTACTAAAGTCTGTCGTTCTAAATTTTTTCTTGTGTACTTTAGTAGTACAGTAAATTGTTTGTATTTAGTATTATTTTATCAAGTGGAGGATATTCTCCTAAACCTTGGTTTGACTTTTCTTAATACGCCACTGAGTGTGTGAAATTTAGATAGATGGAAAGCATCGAAAGCCACAGTGTAAAACTTGAACCCACTTAAGCCACCTCTTAGGAATGAATGAAGAAGATTTCCACCACAAAGGGGAAACTTCGTTTCAGTAATCAAAGGAGAGAGATGTGAGCAGATAGGCTTAATACCTAGCGGACTAGATTTACCTAAGCATGGACGTGGAATAGGGTTCACTTCAGTTGTCGAATAAATATATAACAGAATAATTACCATCAAACACTTATATAAACACACTATATGAATAAATGATTCAATGATCTCAAATCTGAATTGCAGATCTAGTGAAAATATTGAGCTGGATTTTCTAAAGTTCAATGAATTAAAGTGCTACTCTTTACTGATCTGGAATCCGAATTCGACAGATATTTAACTAGTCTATGTGTAAAGTTTTAACCTTAAATATAGTTGGTTGACTATCAGAATTTAACACTATTAAACCTATTTTATTATCGAAAGAATGCTTTTTTTGTTTTAGTTTCAAAAATGTTAGAATACATAAAATTGGCAGCTACTCTAGAAGAGTAACCATTAAAGTCCCTTAAATTTTTATCATCGTTGTGAATTACTGCACACCGATTTGCTTAACGTGACAACTACTGAATCGCACAGGACATTTTCACACTAGGTATTTTTAGTCGCTACATATATATTTCAAAAAAGCAGTATGCACTTTGCTGAAGTACCAGTTTTGGATGACAGCCTCTCATAAACATATGTCAAGATAGACCTGAGCTATTGTCAGCTATGTTTCGGTAAGTTATTGACGATTAACTCAGAAATATATATTATATATAATTCTATATATCTAATTAAAACTATATATATATACCTATATATGGTTTCTTTACAGTTTACAAAATAAGTAAGCAATTGCGTTCGAACAGTAACAAAGAAGCAACAACAAAAATTTGATTAATTTATTGATATTTGGCTGACCACACAACACTGTTTCGAGTATTGCCAAGTGCTCATCATCAGTGATCTTAGAAAATATTCGAATTTTTAATTAATTAGTCTATATCTGTATTAAAATATTATTATTATTATTATCGAATTGTCATCATTATTTAATTGTTGTGTTTAAAGCTTAGTTTTCAATGCAATAATTTACTATATACATAAATTATTTTATTATTCATATTAGTGCTTCAAAGTATTCGAATTTGCCTAAATTAGGTGAATTGAACACTTCAAATGTTCGAAAATGATCGAGCAACTCGAACTCTTTTAAGTTACTTGAAGATATTCATGCTACCAAATCGGTCCATCAGCAAATCGGTCTTCATATGGGTATCAAACATAGTGCGCTGTAAACGACCCAAACGCTCTAGTACCAGCACATTCGAATATGAAGGTGGTGGAGTTTTCGAACAAGTCAAATTCAAATAACATAATAATATGTAAGATATTATAACAATATTGTTCAAATATTCAATATTAAATACTTTTTAAGTACTTTTATAAACACCTGTCTTTCGATTTTATTAATTGATGATCATATCAATAAAGATAATTAATCTTAACATTATTCATTTTATTTATTTTTAATTTTTATAAATATTGACTTAAGATAATACAAATATATATCAAGGTTAATCTAAATAAACACCTTTTTAAGCTTAATTCAATGCAATTACTTACTATAATATATCTTAAGTTATTATAATTAATTGGAATTAGTTGAATTATCTATTAATAAACTGTAATTTAGTATAATCTAACCATGTAGCTTTTGGCCTAATATATAATCACTCTCCACCGGAACTATAATTCGAATAAAAGAAAAAATTATATTGCAAACTTATCAGCAATGAATTCAGTCAAATGAGACTTGCTCCACTTTTGGCGCATTTTATTCGTAATTAAAAAGATACTCAAATAAAAACAAGATTTAAACTTAAAACTACGAAGAAAAAATTTAATCTTTTTCACTGAAATACCACGCCCTTAGGCGACAATTAATCTCTTTTTAACAAAACTTAGCTTAGCACATAGCACATAGCACATAACATATATGAAAAGGAAAATTAAATCAGGTTATGTCTTTGAGTCCAATTTCAGTTGGCGTAGCACCGAGACCCCATAATTATGAAATTATTATTGAGCGCCAAGCTAAAAGGCCAACAAAAACCGTTTTAATATCAAGCAAAAAAGAAATAAAACAATTCTTATAAAAACGTTTTATATTAAGAATAAATCGAAGAAATTAAGTGAATCTAGTTTGATGTTACTTATTGAGATACATTTATACAAATATAAAAAGTTATCCACTTAGTGGCACTGTTTCAGTGAAATATGTCAAACAGAACTGCTATCCAAGACATCAAGTATTTAGTTCAACGTTTGCCATTTTACAATTTGGATAGTTTAACAGCCGCTGAGCTTGGTATAATGGAGCTTACAAAAGTAATGATCCAAATACTAGAACCTCGACGATCCCTTAGCAACTAGCAACTAACACAAAAAACCACTATGTTCACAATGCAATGGTCTGCAGGTATGAGGTGTAATAGGTCTATACTTTTTCTGAAAGTGACGAAGATGTGATACCAGCCAAGGTGATTCTGATCGTTATACTACAAGAATATCAATGGATGCAAAAGATTGGTAATTTCAACAAGAAGTTGTCACAAAACACACATTACACCCTATTTTAGATTTATTACTCTTTACATACCCCAGGCGTGTAAATTCACATTGTAATGATATGAATTGGATAAGAAGATTATGCGATATATCACCACATCACTTTCTTCTGTGGAATTACGCATAGGATGATGTTTATCTGCCCAATTCTTAAATTCTTGACACTTTGAAAACAATCATAAACAAGTTATGACTAAATTATTGTCAGTTATAAACTAGGAAGGCGTCGTTCCAGTACTGTACGATACGCCTTGAAGTACATATGAATGACATTATATTTCACACCTAATATAAGGTAATATAATAATATAAAAATTTTTTTATATTAAACTTTAATCAAAATCTAAATCATTTTTATTTGCTTTTACTTTTGGAATCACAATATAGACAAACATATTTATTTGTATTTTATAATTCTAGTCCACTTTAAATATATATTTCTATATATGTATTATAATAAAATTGTAGATGTTGAATTACACCATTAATTTTAGTATAAAATGTCTTATAAAGTTCGTACTCACCATCTGAACCAAGATTGTCTTTCAAACCACGAATAATTTTATATCATTATTAAGTTAACCTACATATAATTCGATAATTACATCAGAAGGATATGGTACTGTACGGGACGTCTTAAACGACATGGAATGATGTTTCATTTCACTCCTAATGCAAATTGAAAACAATATTTTGATACAAAACAGAAACCAAAATTTCCATCAGAAATTTGGGTGTATTTGTATTTACTTTGGGAATCACAATATAGGCAATTTTGTCTATTTGTATTTTATAATTCTTATCCACTTTGAATATATATTTCAATATGTGTATTAAAATAAAATAATGATGTTTAATTGAATTTTAATGTAAAGTGTATTAAAACAGACTTCATACTCCCCGTTTGATCCATATTTGTCAGAAACTACTTATCAGTAAAGCCGAGAATCGTTTCGTATCATTATTGAGTCAAGTCATAATGTGAAGATCTTACAGCGCGTCAGTGAAAAAAAATTGATTGAACTTTTTATTTACAATTTGAAATAGAATGTATTAAAGTATCATTAAAAAGCAGAAAAATTTTAAGTATTATTAATTATTCATAAAACAATATGTATTCTGTTTGGTCCGTTACCAGGTTATAAAAGGGGATTAGACAAGAAAAGCTCAAGAAGACTATCATATCTTTTTTAGAGTTTTATAGATAAATAATTCTTGTATTTGATTATTCGTAAACAATTTTTTGAGACTGCAAGTACCAGTAATCGAACTTATGACCTGCCAAATTTGACGCTCAGAGTTAGCGCTTCGTAACCAATTGACCCAAAGCCGTACCTGACTTTTATATTCGCACATTTTTCTGGAGTTTTGTTGATTTGCTGTGAAAGTTTTATTAACAAATTCACGAAATCTTAAATCAGCTGTAGTATAATTAAATTAATTAATTATATTTTTATTATTAATTGTTAAATTGCAATGCTATTATGTTTGTAGAGGTATTATTTATTATATATCATTATTATTATATATCATATGTTGTCGTTGTGATTTGAGTTAGTTCTTTTGCGCACTTTCACTTTTTTGTGACTGGGGGGCTTATCTCTGTCCCACACTAAGGTTTAACTATACTAGAATCATTATCATTTATTTATTTTCTAACTGATGACGAACCGTAGATCAGCATATCTTCCTGTGCGTCCTGAGGTGGACTTGAGGTTTGTTAGGGCGGGGTTGGGCAACGTATCAACATTTGTAAATAATTTTAGGGCTCTGTTCTTGGTATATTTTATCACTGAGTCGATCCTTAGATCTCTAAGCATGTCTATTGTTCTAATATACCAAGGAATCTTAATTAGTCTTCTTAAAGTCAGATTTTATGCTATCATATTGATTCTTGATTCTTCTTCTTCTTGAGTTAGTGCTATTACGCACTTTTACTCTATAATGGCTGGGGGGCTTATCTCTACCCCACACTAGACTTTAACTAGGCTAAAAAAAAATCATATCATTTATTTGTCTTTTAGTTGATGACGGACCTTAAATCAGCATATCTTCCTGAGAGTCCAGAAGTGGACTTGAGGATTATTAGGGCGGGGTTAATTAGCGTATCAACTTTAGTGAATAATTTTAGACCTCTATTAACAAGTCAAAACTGTACATTTTGGTACATTTTACATTAAAACTAGAGAATATAATACCACGAACGTCTTTTATAAGTATAATACAGTATTAGTTAAAACTTATTAGATAAATAATTTATTTTTTATCTAGTAAATATTAACACATGTACCAAATGAACAGTGGCCAATGTTTCTTAAGAAATGCCTTCAGTCATTTTTGTCGTTCTGTAGAGCAGTGGAGTATCTTTTGAACCTGAGTTAGCATCATACAAAGCTGAAACATTTGAAGTAAAGTTGTTGCCGGACGGGGCAGGGCAGGAAGTGAAAAAAATGATTTGTTTCTGTTTTTCTTTATGATTTTATGAATTAAATGAATTTAATATTTATTCATAATTTCTTGAGGTTTCTGAATAGGTGAATAGTGCGTGTGAGCTCGGACATCTTTCAAGAAACAATCGCAACTTCCAAAAGACAACACATAACCAGCCAATGTTTGTTTCCGTTGAACAAATTTCGAAAAATTTGATTGTTTAATTGTTGGTCGTGTTGCGGCTACTGCTGCCACTCCATGCCGCTCCATAGAGAAGTGCAAAGATTGTTTTCGGCCCAAAACATGCAATGCGTGTAGTAATTAAAAGGCTCTGGAACAGTGTGAAGCGCATTTGAACTTGAATTCTGCTTAAAAACCCGTTGGCAAGGATGTTGTTTGATAATATATTCTTGTATATTTTATTTTGTTTCTTGCATTTATAATATTGTTACTAAGTTTTTATTGTTTTTATTTTATTATTATCGAAAGAACTCGTGCCTATGTGCATTCCGTCCAGCGAAGCATACTCGTACGGATGCATGCGAGTATGTTTCATTGGTAGCGCTTTAGGCTGTGACAATGTTAACTTTCCCGCGACGCATTCCCTTAATTCGAAATTATTCAGTAACTTGGTAGCCAAGTAGATAACTATTAACTTATTTGTAATTCAATTATTATGCCCAACAGTTATCATTTTTAATATATTCCCTCCTTTTCGTTGTGTTTTGTCTTGTAAGCCTCCACATCACCACATCATACTATACATAGGATGGGAAGTACTGAAGTACTGTCCCCTCTTCTGTAATTTTATTGAGGTTTCGCTTCTTTTTCTTTTTTTTGTAATGTGATACGCTAAAGTGAGATGTTTTATGCTAACTACTATTTTTATCGTCGAACTACATATCTACAAACATCTATCCCATTATAGAAACATAAAAATTTTATTGTCAGTTATTTGTACAGAATTAATTCCGATTAACTTTGATATTCAAACATGTTCGGGGCTATTGATCCTGGAATTTTGATTGGTTTATAAAATTTGCGTAAAACGGAGATAAAAGTAGTCAATCTTAGAATAAAAAGCATTATTTCGAGGTTTTTGATCTTACAATCGTAAGATCAATTAAATTCTCATGAATCTAAGAGGAAGAGAGACGATCCTATAATTGTAATTGGTTAATATAAATTTTATGAATTGAGAATAAAAATAAATGATCTTGGAATTAAAGATACCAGTTCAGAGTTAGAAGATAAATATGGATGATCTTGGAATAAAAGGTACAAATTCAAGACTATTGATTCTGTAATTGTGATTGGTTAATTAAAATTCCACGAAATAAAATTTTATTC